>NC_092689.1:10159378-10179378 GCF_964275005.1 Diadema setosum | reverse complement strand
TACTATTTGGCTCCATGCGATATTTTCCACAAATATTCTAAATGTATATAGTAATCCTATAAGCGGCGGTGTTTTAAAAGTGACATTGCAATGATTAATATCAGTTGATGTGTTGGATTTTCAAGAAGATAATCTGATAGCTTATGGCAAAATTGCAGTTTGCTTCGTTGGCCCTTTATTCGGGGGGGGGGGGGTCTAATCTTGATATACTGTACTAGTTAGTCACGTGTCGGCATCTTATCAGCACATTGGTTACGAAAGTTGGGTGCAAATCTCCCGAATTCTCCCATGAATAGTTACTTTCTGGTGGTACTCACATTGAAAAATAACACTCGTAATCGCTGTACAGGGGCGAGAAGGCCAGACTGAATAGATTACGTGCCATAATGGTTATCACATTATCTGGGAATTAAAGTCGAATAAGCGCGCGATTTTAAAGAAAATTCCATTTAATCACAAACATAGCCTAAAATACAGGGCATATGTTTTGCCCTTTCAGATCGGCTTCGATGATAAAATTTAGGAACACAGAATAATTTCATCCATATACATGCTGCTGCTTTTCCGCTAGATTGCAATGAAAATCGCTTGACACTTTGAATACCACATTATAAGTGCATGTAACGCTTGATGGAAATATGGAAGATCAACATTATGAAAAGTTGGAACGAGCAAATACAGCACTGAATTTCGGTTGATGCATTTTCATTTCATGTTTAAACGACCTTTCACGGTCCTATATACACGTCGTAAAATCGAGTCTGTTCAGCGCGACTACTCGTCTTTTAGGCTCGACTGGCCCTGACGAACGAGCAATACACTCGCTTAATGTGCGTGGATGCTAAATTGAATAAAGCGAGGAATTTGGAGGATCCTCCGTGTAATATCCCATACGTTAATATCAATATTACATGGAAGTCTGATGTTAGTGCACTTTGGGGGTCGTTTCGATACCCAGTGTTCATTCATGTGAGGCTTTTAGTAGTCAGTGACTCCCCGCCTTTCGGGGATAGGCTTTAGAATGACGAGTATTTGGCTTTTGTTTACAGTAGTACATGCGCCCCAATTACAGACATTTTTAAAAGGATGACATCTGCTCTGTTTATCTTCTTTTTTTTGTCTGTCTTGGAGATGAGCGTAATTTGTATGGGCACGCTGGTTTATATTGGAGTAGATATGTCTATGTGCGTATGTTTGCGAGTCCGTATTCTCGTTGATGATAATGTAAGCAGTATTAGCAAACAGAATGTTAAGATTGTACTTGCGTTGGTACAGCGTATCATGTCTTCATCATTATTGTGTTTGCGTAGCGTATGGGTTGGTTGAAGTATAAATACCAATGTGTTTAAAATATCATCATAGCTTTGATACGTTAATGGCTCACGCCCGACAAACGAAAAGTATGGCCGTGGATTAATTTTACTAGAGTTTTCTTAATGGGCCGACAAAACCACAATGTCCGGGGATGGACATCTCTGATTACGTCGCAAAAATTCCTTCTCCTATATAGTGAGTGCAACAACAACAACAACAACAACAACAACAACAACAAGGACGACGACGACGACGACGACGACGACAATAACAACATCATCAACATCAACAACAACAAACGTATCGCTTTGGAAGACACTTGCTACAGCGAGAGGAACCAGTTACAAAGGCAATGACTAAAATCTGATAGGAGCAATCTGATCTCAATCTGTAAAACCTGGTGAACATGCACATATAAGTTATTATACACAAGCACGAAAAGTACTAAACAAAAGAAAGCAAAACAAAACGGCACAAAAGGAAACACTAAACAAAAACACTATAAAAAAAAAGGAGACACTAAACGTTGCCAACATAATACGCAGACATACATTCACACAGAGACACACATATTTATTGTAACGTATACATTATCCATTCAACAGACTCTGCTTGGTAATAGAGGTATACCTCCCTATACCGAATCACGAAGAAGAAAGGAGGGACCAGTTACTGTTCTTCAATGACTTTCGTATACTCTATAAACATGATAACAGGTATTGAATCCCATGGATATGCCATGCTATCTAACGCAAACTTACCCATGATCGTCGTTTCACCAACAAGACGCTCTGCCAGGTCGTCGAGGAGTAGATAGTATAACACCTGTTAAAGATCTCTCACGTGTGTTCTTCCACTCGGCTGCAATATTTTGTCTTCCCAAGGACTTACACAGATCTGATTATTCTGAGTAAACGATAAAGAAAGAACATGTCTTTGAAAAGCTACTGCATTCATTAAAGTAAGAATGCACTTTTCTTTTTAATGACAGTCATTACAGTGTTTGCTCAGACCGATTTGCGGGGGAGGAGTATCTGCTTAAAGCGTAAAATCGGACATGATGAAAATGAAAGCTGTTGAGTTCAGAATGTTCTTTTCTTTTCACGGGAATGATATTGGTCGCGACTACATCACATTGAGTAACTCACGCTGATGTAATGATGTCATCACCTCACAACTTTTCCATTGACTGGTACGCGAGAAAAATGTGAGCTGATCATCAGACCATGTTTTGGTTCATGATCTATCAACTTAAACCCCTTCTCCTGCATGTATTGGTAATCTCTGTTCAGAGATTAGAGAACACAAATGTATACGATGCCATGGGGAAAATGTCCCTCGTCGATTTCATGTTAAAAAAGACATTGAGAGTAGATTTGTGTTCACGTAGAGGAGAGACAAGTGAACCTATCTCGTATAGCTATTGGAAATGCGCTTTTAAGATATACTGAGTCCACAATAATGGTGCTATTATATGCCACAACAGTGCAAGGTGGGTGGCGCGATGTGCATGCTTCTATTGTCGGTTGACACTGTCGTGTTTGTAAAGCTTGCCAAGATGCACTTTGCATCACTGCAACACATTGATCTTCACTGAACTGTGTAGTGGCATTATTTCGACATATTCATTGTCAAAAGGCAAAAAGGATGCATCCAAATATCATATCACCATAATCGTAATTGAGTGACGATTAGGCAGCTGTAGACTACGAAGTTAACGCGTTAACTCTTCTTCATTAAATGCCTATTCATTATACACCCCTGTTCATTAATTTGTTTACATACTCATTCCTCATTTGACGCACCAGCGAGTTCCGCTCTCATAATAATTATAAGTTGTATCATATTAAAGCCCTCTAAGTTGACGATGTATTCTTCAATCAAACGAGATGTTGGAGGACATGTGAATGTATTATATAAAAAATAAGTTCACTATAGGCACATAAGTAATCGCGACTATTGTCAACATTTTGCCTCTAATTATACATATCTTTCTCAATAGAGAGCAGTAGAGGATCAGGATGTCATCTTCTGTTCTCCTAGTCCTTCTATTCTACAGTAAATTCTACTTCTCTTTTTTCTTTTTCTTTTTTTTTTCTTTTTATGTCCGAAATCAATTCAGTCAGGGGTGTATTACTTGCGTAAAATTATTGACGGACAAACGCACTTATATCCTAAATAATATTTCATATTTCATTTGTATACACTAATAATAAGATATATATATATATATATATATATATATATATATATATATATATATATATATATATATATATATATATTGATCGATCGATCGATCGATTGATTGATTGATTGATTGATTGATTGATTGATTGATTGATTGATTGATTGATTGATTGATTGATTGATTGATTGATTGTGGCCGAAGCAGAAATAGAACGAATAGCAGTAGATTCAGGGTGGCAATTGATAAATTGAGGTACAAAGCGAGTAGTGCAAGCTGTAGTAGCAGTAAATGTAGTTGAGGGCGCGATGGTGGAATGTATACAATGTAGAAGAAAATCCACTGTATTACGGTGACTGAAATCAGTTATCATCGATTGATGATGCTGTCTTCAATATTAGGATGATGGTAAAGAGGAAGGCCATTCAGCGATACGGCATGAAGATAGGATATTAGGCAAAGTCATCGATTGATCAATAGAACATAGTGCCAACGATCATCAGATGAACGATAACTAATAGACGAAGAAAAAAAAAATCATGGAAACATTTAATGGACGGAAGTAAGTGCTTAAGTCTTACAAGAACTGCTATTTGCTTTCGCATCGATCCCAAAGTAGAAACGCGAGCTATACACCTCACCTTTTCATCGCTGATAGCGGGAGCTCCCTCCTGCCTCTCTCGTAACGATTGTAATCACTGATAATGAAGCATTTGACTTCTCCCTTTTAACAAAAATAGTCCGTGTTTGCTTCTGCTTGTTTGTGCCTATTCTGTTGTCGGATTGCCCGAAGCGAATCCAGCCGACGCATGAAAACGATTTGTCAAGGTGTTTTCATGAAAGTCAAGCGCAAAGCCCCTCGGGGCGGGAGCAGGCGAACAGGTGTTCAATTTCCTTCCATAGATTTCGCGGACGCCACGAAAAAAAAAATAAGTGATGCAACGGACGAATTACTTTGTTGTTCTTGTTGTTCTATACGCGCAAGTTCATCAACTCCAAGTCATCACGACACCTCTTATTTAAACGAACGCTCAGAAGTCACTCACCTTTTTTGAGTACTCGGAAGCTGTGTCTCTTGACAGCATAATTTGAAAACCATATTCTTCCCCTCCCAAGCGGAGGTGGTTCAATACAGTGCCTATAAAACTCTGCAAAGCTACAAATATTAATTGCCACTCCAGACACAGAGCTGGGGGTGGTACCACACCATGTAGATTACTCTAGGTTTTGGCAGGGAGGTGAGACGACGCAGCAGATTTACACAGTACATCTACCTAATCTAACTGATACACTATTGAAAAATGTATGACTGATATACGCTGTGTATCGTGCGTGTGAGGGAATCTATGTGCATCATGTCCATTGTTAATGTCGCATCAACCCTTGTTTGTATCTCTACTAAGTTTTTTTTTCCCCTCAGCCGCAAGTGGTCCATCGATATAGTTGGGGAAGGGGGGGGGGGGATTTTGCTGGAAACTAAACCTCTGCCTAGAGTATCGTATCATCCATTATATGTAAGTGCTAATCAAATCATGATGCCGATGTCGTTTCGTAAATGTTAAACCGATGCATGGGAGTTCGTGAAAATCAGCATGCAGAATGCTGAAGTGCATTACATCAAATTAACTCAAATACAACATTCAGGTCCTCGCGTGCAACACACAGACACAATCCAACACACATACAAACTTGATTTCTGATTGTTGTTTCCTTGTTTTACAGAACAGAAGTTTGCAATCCTAAACATGGTCATTTCTCTCCACCTATCCCTTCGCTGAAAATGATTCCTTCAGCCACTGTCACTCTAAACCACATTAAGAACAAGGTGACAAAAAGGTTTGAAAGCGCTTCTCCCAAGATTTTCACAGTTATTGGATTACCTTTGTGAAGTCACGTGACCGCTTGATTCGGCTAACTTGACGATTCCACAGACGAATGGCATACACGGGTCTTATTATACTCTCTTTTTAGAGCAAGAACCTCCTGTGTTAAATTCGAAAAACAGCAAAGACTTGCATAATACCGTCAGGGAAACTGGGGAAAAAAGACCGAAGTGAAGATTAAACCAGTCTGTCTTGAATTATGCGCGTGTGCAGCCCACGGGGATACATTTCCCGCGAGAAAAAGCAGCACAATTTGCTCGCCTAAATCCGCGCGGCAAGCACGGGTGTAAATGGAGGTATTCTGTGAGACGGGCTAAAACGTGCGTAAGCGCGCATAATCTTTTAAGTGCGTCGTCTGATCACGAATACGATACGCTCAATGGAGGGAATGTCCGCATCGTTTGAGGCGACGGGCAAAGGAGGTGGCATTGACCTTCACTATAGCTCCGGAAAAAAAAAAAACCCTCTTGCGTTGGCGCCGGAAATGCAAGGACAACTTCAACAAAAAACCTTCACCACACCGTAGGACCTACGAGCTCAAGAAGAAAAAGAAGTACTGCACCATCTAATTTGTTGCTGCTTTTGTAAGCACATGGTATTTCATGCATCTATATAAAGACGGTCTCTGTGACTTTTTGCAAACTCGTCAATACCCTCATGCAATTTATCAACCGAATTCAAGGAATTGCAAAGCAGCATTGCAATGTTTTCCACATTTCTATCGGACAATAGTGATGACTATGAAGTCTGGGGGAATCAACAGGTTAGCTCGAGTAATTTTATGAGCTAATAATCATGAGGTTTCCGTTGAGAACGTAGATCGTCTTGTGTAAAGTGGCTGGTATTGGGTGGAGGTTGCAATAGTTCAGGTTAGCAACAACTTTGGTATTTCAATCGGATCGTTGTTTATACCAGCTGCCAACATGGAAACTTTCTTAGTAATAATTGAAAGCTATACTCTGATTGACACCTGGTCAGTACTGCACCTGGTTCGCGATATTAAACCCAGGCGGATGTCAAAAAAAAAAAAACAAAACAAAAAACAAAAAAACAAAAAACGAACGCTCCTTGAACTCTTTGAATATTTCATTTGTGGTAGAAGGATTATTGTATTTTAAGATTTAGAAAACTACATACTGAAGAGAGGAGGGTAAGGGTGTTATAGAACAGGTCCTGTAATGAAATAAAATCTTTTTCCTGTGATTGTGATTTGAAGAGCCTTACAAACCACATGCAGCTTGTTTTCATTTCGACTGACATCCCTTCCCTTCTCTTTCTTCTTTTTTTTTTTTGGGGGGGGGGGAGAGGATTGACAATGGTGATTTTTTTTTGCTCAGAATTCTCAGCAATAAAGAAATCATTATCTAACACACCCAAACAGTCTTAAACAGTTTAATATTCTCTGTTAGGGAAACCTCCACTTATATACTCTCACTTGAAATGCACATGAAACACGTAGCCAAGAACAAACAAGTTTTTGCCTAGTCTTTAGAGTGTTGAGGAATGACAAATCGAAATGCGCTTCCCAATAACTCCACGTCCATAGACATACTAACTAATCAAAGAACACTGCGCATGAAATCATCATGCAAGCATAGTGAGATTCGCAATAGAATCATGCAGACGATGTTGCCTCAGGAAAACAATAAATCCAGTAAATCTCGGAAATTTCGCGGCGCACATGCATCTTCTTGCTGAGTGTGAAAGATAACGTAGTACGAAGGGGATGGGGGTTACATTCAAATAAACATCTATGTTTACATCCCCGGCGAATCAATCACTCAACCCGTTTCTATGGAAAATATGATTTATGCAAATACACAAGACATTGCATTTTCTGGAATTTCTATATTTATATATACCAAACGGCGCAATGTGACAGCGGATGATGGATACGTGGCAATAACCGCTTGGCTCCGATTTGGCTGAAGTTGCGAGTTTCATGCAAATGTCATGTATCAATTATTCAGGCGTCCTAAAACAAACACAAGACCTTTCAAATCATCAATCTATGGCCGCGCTGAAGGAGTACGGCTCCAACCGATATGACGTCACAATATTCAAAACAGGATTTCTTGGTCCTTTTCCCGCCTCCTGTATTCCACACGCACGGCTAATCGGGGTCAGGTAACCCCGTCGGCAGTTAAAAGGCAGATGCCGTTTTTATTTTGCGCCGTTCGATATTCCTTGGCCGAGAAAACAAAAACACACGTTCGAACCACAAGCGTCGAATCCCCTTCATTAGTATTCTGTATAGACATTACTTCAATGCTTACATAAGTGTTCTTTTTATGTTTCATACCCGAGTTTGAGTGTGAAATGTGCGTCCTCTTGAAAGGTATACACAATAATCTTCTTTGCAATCGATATAATTCATCGTGGTAACCGGAGCTTCATTGTTTGGTATAAGTAACAGTGAGAGAACGAGTACTGCTCGGAATTAATAATGAATCTTCTTTTTGTTGATTTTACTTTACTAAGTATTCATGGGAGTAAATTTGCCACTGGGATGGCATTTCACGTATGGCGCTCTGATCCAAGCTCAGGAATTCATAGCGACAACGAATCTACGTTTCAATGTCAAACACAGGCGAAACAACAGCTCATGTATTTTTAATCTCATTAATGGCCCGAATTCACGAAGGTGGTACAAATGAAATCCTTTAAACCATGGACAAAAACCATGGAGCGCCAAGTGTCGCATGAAATATTTCGTTACGAAATCAGTCATTTTTTTAAATTCATGTTCCATATTCCACATTTCATACAAGTTTTATATTCCATTTGATTTTGAAAAAGAAATGTTTTTAGCACAATGATCAGTTTGAAACAAAATTGTACAAATGTATGAGGACGTATAATTGACGTGTAATATGAGGAACCCACTAAAAAGCAAAGCTTGTAGGATGTGAGTTCCAAAAATATAACATAGGCTTTTAGTACAGTATATCAATATCAATTTCGTCGATGAAATGATTATTTTGTAATGAAATGACAACATTTTGTAACTAAATGAACATTTCGTCCACGAAATGATAATTTCGTAAATGAAACGGTCATTTTGTCGACGCAATGACCAATTTCGCAACGAAATAATCCGTGCGACACTTGGCGCTCCATGGTTTTTGTCCATGGTTTAAACCATGGTTTCATTTGTACCACCTTCGTGAATTCGGGCCATGTCTAGTAAACGACGTTCGTCAATGCAATAAGAACCGATGAGGGTTTTTTGATTGCTATAGTATTTACTGTTATGACGAGGAACTGCGCGCGATGTAGTAATCCGAACAGGGGAAAAATATGCTCTGATATCAAAATCATCCAAATGACCTTATGCAATGTAGCAGACTCAAGCCCTATAAAATCGTAGACTATGAAAAAACATTTAATTCTACTCCACTCGTTAGCTTCCGACTTTCTCTTTACTAACGGAAGAGCCTATTTCAGTCCGATAATGCGTGAAATAGCAGACTAATCTTCACCCTTTAACGTCGTCAGATTCTTCTTTTGAATGTTTGGAATGACATTGTAAAAACACAAATATTTACGTAGGAGCTAGAAGATAATGGTTTTACATTGCTAATTACTATGAGCTGGAGTCAAACTATAGTTGTCACGAGTCAGAAATAAGAGGCGGCCGGAATGTTGCATGTCGTGACATCAATTAAGTCAGCAATAATTAATGATTATTATTATAGGAAAAAAGTAATCCCTGCGGTGTCCCATAATAACCAAAAAGCTTACTTCAGCATTAGTTTCGATGGTAGTAACAACACACACACACACACATACACACACACACACACACACACACACACACGCACACACACACACACACACACACACACACAAAAGGATTCGAACTAGTAATATGTATGTCCGATGTTATCGTGTGGTTGTTGTTTTCCGAACTCGAAAAGCAACAGGTGCAAGATAACAAACATAAGGCAAGAAAGCTCTAAGAATAGCACATGAATAGGAATACTGGTGTACTGGTCTATCACAGGTGGAATGGATACTACTCACTTTACTGTTTACGTCGTTTTCTCGCTTCCTTGAATTAATGCGTTCTGTTTAACAAAAGATAAAAACATCTACGCAAAAAGGCGACTAATACGAAGAATTATCACATTACCATAATGATTTACATCGCCCGCACAATACATTTGCCTCTAGATATGAGCAAAGTAATGGATGTCTCTCTCTCAAAAAAGCGACTTCTTAAAGCTCACTCTGTTGAGGATTTTAAAGGAGCAATTTAATACCCGTTCAATACCAGAGCGCCCCCACCCCTCCCCGTCTTTCCCCCTTGCTTGAGTGTCTGATTGTTTTATTGAAAATTCCTTTCGGTTTTAGCACCTGGCAGGAACACGCGACAGCTCTTGCAGAATGACATGCTAACGACATGGAAATATGCAGGAAGGAGGGAGATGATCGATTTGATACGAAGATGGGGTTGACGTTGAGGGTAAACATTTTCACCAGCTTTTCCCCGACAGAGACAGGGAGACGAGATTCGGTTACCATCGTGTTGTGCCAAGGACGCCAGAGGTTCTTTCCAGTGGGGGTTTCTTGCGCCCCCTTCGAAAGGGAAGTCGTCCCATTTCTTCCATCGCGACTTTTTCAATTCTTTCTCTTCCCGCGCGATTCAGAAGGAACATTCTAAGGCTGTCGCACATTACACGCGTATAATCTCTGCTGTGAATGGCAGGTGTGGACTAAGACCATCCGTGGGATGCCAAACGAGTTTTGAGAGTCATACAGTTTATACCTGTCGCACAGGGAGTTGAGTTCTGATGTCTATTATTTCTACTGACAAAACTGAATATGTAATCTAAATCTAAATCTTGCCCTTAGTTCCCCTTCCCCCACATCACTTTCCTCTCTCTCTCCCTCGTAGTCCTGTTTCCTCTCTCGCTTTCGACTTTCACTCAGTCTTTCTCTTTTTCTCGAGCGTCAAGTGACTTATCATCCATTCAATTCCTCTTCCATATGGTTTAATCTGAAACCATTTTCGTTCTCCTTCTACTCCTCCTCCTCCTCCTCCTTCTCCTTCTACTCCTTCTTCTTCTTCTTCTCCTCCTCCTTATTCTGCGTCTTCTCCTTCTCATCCTTCTCATCCTTCTTATCTCCTTTTTCTTCTTCTTCTTCTTCTTCTTCTTCTTCTTCTGCCCCTCCTCCTGCTGTCCTTTCTTCCTTCTCATATCACCTGACATTGATAACTAGTCTGAATATTTTTTATACAGTCTGCTCATCTCAGATTATCAATTGGGCTAATGTATAAGCCAATGATTACCCATCAGCCTTTGTCCTATCTGATTTCCTTTTGCTTTCTTTGTCTGCCTGATTGTGGACAGCGCGACATATTGAAACATCTATTTGCCGTTGCAATAGGTATCGATGTTTAAGACATCCCGTCAACTCTTCCGCGACACCATCGGCGTCAGCATTTCAGCTCTTGCGTTAGTCCCATACATAAAGTTTCCTGTTACCGAATCACAGCTCTCCTTACCCAGTGCGGCTGAAACCAATGTCCCCGACTTTTCTAATCTCCTTCCGTAGGAGTGAGCGGAGGGGAGAGGAAATCAGTCACGGTCATCTGCAGCGCTCCGTAAGACGATGAGGCAACTCCTCAGCTTCTCGGATGTCCATCGGAGTCGTCGCCAAAAAGTCAGACGACCGCAGGATTTTCGTCTCATTCTCCCTTCGTGCGACAGCGTCTACCCACGAAGACGCGGGGTATTAATGGCCGAGTCATCGAAGTCCGATCTCACTTTTCGTATAACGGATAACGTCAATGCCACAAACGCGATAAGAGAGGTGGGAGGAGTGATCATTCGGCGGTCTCGTGGTAAAAGCGTTTGACTCGTAAGGAATACGTTCGTGTCTTGGCGCTGTCAGTGACGGTTCTAGTTGACGAGAAGAACTCCACATCCGCGGAGAACGCAAATGGTGCAAACGTTGCTCTATCTATAGGCATTTTATCTATCTATTATCGATTCCGATTTTAACGACTTTTTGAAAGTCAAAAGATCTGCCTGTAGTACAACTCGCAGTAACGACGCAATCAAAGTATAAAAGATAACGTTAACATCAACAATAACATTATCAAAAAATAACATTAGCATCAATAACTTTTATGCTCTTTTGTTTTTGTGTGTTTATTTGCTATATGTGTTCAGACTTTCCAATAACTCCAACAAGCAGAGAACAATCACGGTGACGTTTCTTTCTTTTTTGTGTGGAAAGTTTACATTTCGCGGAGGTTTTTTTCCCTATTTTAACGATGTTTGCGTGTAAGTGCGAATCCTTTTTAAGTAGCAAAAGTCCAATTACATGTACTGGGATACTCCTGTTATATCTTTGGCCTGTTCCGCATGTGAAATCCACCGGATAGCGAAAGGCATTCCATTTAAGACGACGATCATTTAAGTTTCCTCCCCCTTCTTATTTCTGACTGGACGATATCTGGGCTTCCATTTCGGTCACTTAACACGCCGGATCAAGCAATGCAAATTCCCCGAGTGACTTCAAGTACGTAACCCATTCTTGATATGTGAGCTGCACTTAAAGTCCCTCTCGATTTTTTTTTTTTTTTTTTTTTTTTGGCTGTCCGTGTTTGTAACATCTCTGATTTCCGTCCATTTAATTCACTCTCTCCTTGAAATACATAATTCAAGTCAGATACAGCTTTCGTGGCAAGCTATTGTTAGAGACATGTAATTACAAGAATGAACAAACAACAACAGCAAGTCCTCGCATACAGTGCATGGTTAAAGTTGCCTAATAACATACATGAACGTGGGTTCTCTTTTGTTGTGGCGGAAGACGGGGGGGGGGGGGAGGATGAGGAAGGGATACCACTTTTGGACTTGAAAGAGGAACGGAATCTGCAAAAATACGGTGGTATCACTTTTCAAAGTGCAATTACAGTTTCGGCCACAAAAGCGTAACCGGAGAGAAGCTGTCCAACAGAATGATCCGGCGGCTAATTAGCAGTATCTCGTGTAGACTCTGCGTCATCCTGTGGTAACCAACACACAAAATGAAATTTGATTAATTATAAGACGTGTCTCGAGGGTTGTTTCATTAATTCCAGTGCAGTGTTACCGTTTCCAGAATGACCGCAACAAACACCACCAACAACAACAATAACAACTGACAACAAACAAAAACATAAACATAAAAGCAAAAACAAACACAACAACAATCTTAAGAAACCTCACAGTCTGTGAACTGTCAAAACTGTAGAAAAGTTATATATGCGACTTGTTATTTCAGGTTACTTAACGGATGCGCCTACACGGTTGTGGTGACTGTCTACTTTTCATGTTGTTAGTTTCACCTAGTGCACGTAATAGAGTGGAAACGATGCCGCACAATTAGGCTCCGCCTTTTTGCTTCTTTGTTTGTTATTTGCTTCCTTGTTTGTGTGTGTTTTGGGAGCATCTTTTTCTTTCGTGTATACCCTCTTTTGTCTTCTAGCTGAATATTTTCTTTTCTTTTATCAGTCAGCGTGCGTCATAAAATCTAGTCGTGCGAGACGTAAGAGTGTCGAATATCATGCATTTCATAAATGCATTATGATATACATTAACACATTAATATTATCCATTTATTCACACACGTATCTTTTTTTCCAGATTAGCAGTATACAACGATCAGCTTGATGAATTTCCCATTATTCATAAGCCAAATTTACACAATGTCTGACCAAACAGGCTACCTACACGAGATCTCATGGGTATCATGCAGGCATTTTTGTGTTGCTATTCATTCTTGTTTTTGAAAAGTAGTCAATGTGTGACGACAAAAGCGGAAAACGTTCTCTGCTCCGTTTCTTGGAATGCCTATTTTTGTATCCCCAAAAGAAATGTTCCATCAAAATGATGCATTCAAGATCGAATGCAGGAACTCTTTGAAATTACAATAACACTCAGTATGAATTATTTATGTTGGAGAAAACTATCCCTCATTAGTAATCAAATCAGAGTTAAGAGCTCATTTAAGACGGGGTCGGGGCTACGCAATCAAAATGTAAGCGCCAATTTTGTGAATCCACGCATTGATCTGGAAAACTTGGAAGGATCGATTTTCACATTTAACGTGGATTCTGCGCAAAGCTACACCTGAAAACAGTAATCACCTTCTCTGTGTGCATGTTAGGTCGGCCATCGAACATAACGAGACAGAAGACGCATCTTAAAATCCAATCATTCTCACGTTCTCCACCGCTTAAAAAACCTGCCGGAATATAACCATCGACAGGCGGAAATTTCAGGCAATCGATGAAAATTCAGTGTGTGGGCCCAGGAATTCTGCTGGTGTCCTTGGGCCTGTTTTCACTTTCAAATCGAGTCCAATCGATTCTGAAGTACGTAATTCGATCCCGCGCACAGCGCGACGGATATGAATCCCATAACACGGTTGATCAGATTTCCAAAATGGCGGAGCTTCCCCTCCTCCCATCCCCCCCCCCCCCACCCTTCTTCCTTACACCTTGCCTTACAGAAAGCAAAAAAGTAGACAAACTTTGCAATTACAACTTAGATATGGATGGGTGTGCTTTTGAAAGAATGGAAGGGAAATAAGAATTATTTCAAATCATTGTCCATATTAAAAAGTAAAACACGAGAGAACGAAAATAAATGATATTAACTGCCTTTTATTTGAACAACACGGTGTATATGAAAACACATTTCCACACCCCCTTAAAGTCTTCACGCACGGTGATGGGGCGGCTGCTGATTCTTTCTGAGTTTGGAATGTATACGTCACTAAGAACATGTTCATTAAAGGTCAAGTGCATGCTTTCATTTACACTCTGTACATGATTGTATACATCGGGTACTGTCACCAGTGACACATAAACTTGCGGAAGTATACCAGTCACGTGTCATTATACTCGTAACGACCCCAAAAGGCAATGCAAAGTTTAAAAGCTGCGCCTCTTTGATATGTCAGCCTAATGGTTGTTGATCTATCTACTTGGGCGATTTCAAAACGCTTTACACTGATGTTTGCCTCTTACAACGTCTTAGACGGACACAACCCACATCCGTCCATCACGCTTTAGGCGTGACAGTTAATCTGGATTAACGTTTTTACACATTAATTCAGTGGCAAAGTAAATATCTATAATCTTTCCCTGATGTAGGTCTCGTGTGTGAGTGTGTGTGTGTGTGTGTGTGTGAGTGTGTGTTTGCGTGAAGGCCTATCTATTACACCATGTGTTGTCACAACGTCATTTGTGTCATTATCTAACACGAGAATACCGTTAGTCTGTTCTCAATGCGTTGATTTTGCTTATTGAAAAGGACCCATCTATGGAAGATGTGAACATTGTCACGACATAGTCTCATATGCACTAGTGGTCACATTGTCGATGATTATCCTTCCAACATGTACTATCCATATTAACTGACATGGCGCTGCTCCACCGTCCCATAAAAAATGTTGTCTAAAGTTACCTAACTTGATATTGCATGACAACATACCACTTTTTTGGTCTACATAAACTGCGATATAGAGAGCTTACTGCCTCACTCTTTTGAACGAAACCATTCTGTCATTTATATCTTTTGTCTCCTTGAAAAACATCTCAGTCTTCTCACTCGTTCATTTCCTTCTATTCTCCGTTCCCAGATAATGGTCACAGTGTAGAGCTTGATACAATAAGCGGTCAGAGTCACATCCGTCGGCCATCCACCTGGGAACAAGGGGGGGGGGGAGAGGGGCATGTCAGATGCACTTACGGCTGGTGGACATTAAACTGACCTGCCGCGCACGGCTCGTCGGAGCGTGAGAACACATGGAAATAGGTTGAAGATTGAGCAAGAGCACACCGGCAAAGTACACACGAGGGACGCAGAGGAGATGGACTCGGACCATCTTGTTTTTCTCTTGCAGCCATCTTTGCTATTGAAGGATAGAGAGACTACTCTTACTTTCTACCGACTTCATTTTGATGTGCATAGTCGTGAAAACTATCGGCAAAGTATTATCTAAACCCGACAATCGGCAATAATCTATGTCTTGATTCCTTGTTTTGCGCGCATGTGTCTTTGCAAACAATCCCCTGATATTGTCTTTGTGTTTATGAGTATACATCTAGCAGGTGAGAGATCATATTGCCATTAAATTCACTTGGCGAACAAAAGCTTTACAGGTTATCATTTTGAACAAAAAGTTAAGATATGTCCCCCCCCCCCCCTCCACAAAAAAGTACGAGTGTGATACGAAGACCACTTGTTTTTTTTTTTTTTTTGTCTTATGGTGCATTTGCGACAGTATCCTTTCGTTTTCCATCTTTTTAAAGATAAAAATAGATAAAGAAAACCAAGAAGAGAGCTAGAGGCGATATCCATCTTTACGCTTTGAAGAGAATCTCAGCAGAGTGGGAGGAGATTTGGACAACAACGAAGAGGAGTATAATATCTTTCTTTAATGTTCAGGTGTTGCCTACGCACTGTTTACCCCGTCTGGCCATTACAAAGTATTAGCCATTCCGAAAGAAAGAAGGTTCATCGCACCCTTGTCGACTTGCTTGACACACAGGTACAACACGAACTGATGCACTCTCTGAAAAATGATGTTCTGACGTGAGGTGGAAAGTCCGACAATATTTTCTCCGTCCTGCCGAGTGGAATATATCGGGAAATATCCCGCACTATCTGTCACAAAAATAACGATGTCGCAGTGTATGATGATGCGATGCGTCTTGCATAAAAATATAAGGTTCACGCGCACCAGCTTCACATGAATAGGGGAGATACTACAAGTGTATAGAATGTGGACAATCAGGAATCCCACTTCGTGAAATATAATAGCCTATTATATAGATTATCAATAACTTATTTTCTTTCTTGTTTTCATTTCTGCAGGTGTTTGTCAGCACAGTTCCTGTAACTCTCCCTCGTTTTATCTTGAAACTCCATAAGTGTGCAACTTTCTCCCTTGCCATCCATCTGTCTTCTTCACAAACTTTCCTCTGAACCTCAGGGCAGTTCCTTTTCCTTCTTCCTTTTTCCCCTCTCAAAGTAATCTTCATATTCCCGGGTTACCGATGTGGAGAGACGGACGAGGCTATAAAACGAGGGTGCGTGCTACACTTTGTCCGGAAACTGAATTCCCGGAATCGCCCGGGGGATTTATTTTTAGCTTCATCCACGCCAATGTCCCATTACGGTGATTGAGAGACCGTGGACTTGATCATACAATGTACTGTGATGGGAAATCTCCACGGCGCGCTTCTGGGTACCCGTAGAGATTGTGATCTGATGCTTTACATTCTTACAGCGTAATGTTCGGCTGCTTTTTCTTTGAAATCTGAATCGCACGAGGCAACGCGAGGCGTGAAACAAGGCACACACGCACGCGCACGCGCACGCACGCCGCTCGGATCAAAATAAAGAGAAAAAAAAAATCGTGAAACTAATGCAGACTTCTTCTAAAGTAGCGGAAGAACATATCTCTAATTTTCACAGGGAAGGATGATGGTGTTTGGTTGTACGGAGACAGTGACTGCAGTAACTTCTCGAATATTTCCGCTTTCCTGCACAAACATGTTCATGAAAATTCTATCGACTGTTGAGATTAGCAGCATATATTATAGTGAGTGTTTATAATACGGTCGAATCATCTTAGCCCACTATGTCTGTATAATGAAATTAATCTTGTACAATATCTTAATCTAATCGGTTAGAGCTAGAGAGGTTCCATTTGTTGTCTATCACTCTCAACACATTTTAAGTTGACTCACAAAGTAGGTGATCCAAATGTTCATAGCACCCGGTTGGTTAGCCCAATGTCGACAGTATAGACAGCGGACGGCGAGATGCGATGGAAATGAGATATATGCAGACAGAACTAGTAAAATATACTCAGCTCTATTAATAGAAACAATCAGTAAGTGGAAGAAGACTAATTACTAGAATGTCTGCCTAGTGACAGTGGTATACATCTTCTATTCCAATCTCTGCGTAACCAAAGGGCGTTGACATGAACTCAAAATCCAGGAGGTTTAAGAAACGAGTCCGTGGCTTTGCGCGCAGCTAGTGTTACGGAGAAACAATACTCGACGGACTTACCAAACTGCATCAAATATATATACATACAGGATCGCCGCTACCCTGTCGCCCTTTGCGCTGACAGAATGGCAGAGATGCAGCACATGAGAACAGTAAATTACTTTGGGGAACCAGAACGAGTTCACAGACAGAGAAGTGGACAGTATTTACATGAGTGTGTCTCCTTGTCACATGTAGCGGATACTATTTAATCCGTTGATCATATTAAAACAGGGGAAACTTTCCAAACATCAGAGAAATTGAGGAATTCTTTCTTTTCCTATCCATCTTTGTTTGTACCTCTTTCTCTATCGCCCCATTCTCTCTTTTAGTTTTTTTTTTTGTTTTCTTTACTTTTTTGAGACAATATAATCCCCATTCGAAGAATACAAGACGAGTGTTCGTGTTGCATTACCATCATTATTTATACACGTCAAAAAGCAAGTAGGTAGTCATATTACACTTGTAATGTTGTAGTGCAACCATGCAGTCATAAACATGAAATTGTAAACACACACACACACACATCACATCACATCACATAAACGGCTGAACTGCCTCTTGTATGATGTAGACGAGATGGCAAGACATTTGCAGAGCATATAGGCCTAATGGCATTGTGAGGGTCCAAACCCATGCTCTTGTGTTGATCGAATTGACAAGGACACGGAGAGTGGCGCCAAACCCATTTTGAAGTAAAATCGTCATTGTTTTAGGAGAGGTTTAACTGGAAAGACAGGGTCAGACGGTACCTCTGTTGTCGCCCATCGCATCACCACTGTACAGTCATCGTGTGCAGGTGTCCGTCGCGTGGGTTGCACACTCAGTCCTCGGAGCGTGTTGAACGAAGGCTGGCATTCTGCAAGAAACGATTCAGAAGCATGCAGTAATTGTGATGGCGTTGCTTTGAACTCTATAAATGCATTATGGACAATCTATTCAGGGGAATCTTACGAAGTCTGTGCACTATAATGACATATGTACTATTTTAAGCCGTAGTGCTCTCACTGACTTTAAAGTAAGAACTGGACGGGCGAACAGTTACAGCGGATGCGTCCTTCAGCGTGCCTCAACCATTCGAATTCTTCTTCCGTCTCAGTAATATCCCCCGACCGATATTTGATTTGTAACTCGACCACGTTATGATTTGCCTGACATACATTTCAAGTGAAGGTAGGTCAGGGGGACGCCATTTTTCAAACCCCCCGCCGAACCACTCGATGGTACTTCGGATCAGTTTCAAAGCCTCTCGGTTAACCCGCTCATTGTTTCGATCCAAAGAGTTCTATTTGATTTGGGCAATACCCCCCTTTCGGAACTTGTTGACTTGCTCGCCTTTCCCTCTTTTAAGGGCAGCGTGGTTTTCCGAGTTAAGTGGCCAGGTCTCTCGTGAAAAACATAACAACTCGATGATCTGTTTTAAATGCTCTCTGACATTTGATGCTCCTACTTCCGTTCTTCTCTAATGGTACTTACTTTCCATTCTCTCACAATGTCTCCCCATGGTATGCTAATTGTAATAGTCTCAAATATAATGTATTCTGGTCTACTTTGTCTATATTCTCTGTTTCCCTCCATAACTCCCTCTCTCTCTTCTATCTATCCATCTATCTATATGTCTGTCTGTCTGTCTTCATCTATCTATCTTATTGTCTCGCTTTCTCTCTCCTTATCTGTCCCCTTACACTTATATCATTTCTTCCGTAACACTGTTTTGCACTCTACACTAAACCATCTCCGCCCACTTTGCTCTTTCCTCGTGTTTACCATCCCCGGACGGCTTCGGAGATCACTTTCGACATCCAGCGATGATGGAGCCGACACGGAGGAAGCCGTTCGGCAAAGATTTGACGGAAAGATTGCCTTCTTGCGTGATGGCCAGTGAAACGAATCGCTTCGAGGAGGATAGTTGTGGGGCTGGGAGGTTTTCATAAAGAGGTTTTCCATTATTGTAAATAAGTGAAATAGTCGCAGTTACAATAGTATACAACTATAAGTGAAAAATGCTCGCAGCTGATTGGTTAGCTGTTGTCCCGCTGTTGCCATGGAAACTGTAATTATTATCTGGAGCAATTCATATCAATCGCTATAGCGAAACGAGACGTAGGAAAGCTTTCATGATTTTTTTTTTATTTGTTTGCTTTTGATCAACAGGCAACGAAATGTCCTATGTTCATACCATAGATATCATGACAAGTATATTTGTCCACGACTTTAAAAACTCTTTCACATAAAGTTATACATACCTATCCCCCCCCCCCCCCCTCTTTCTGGCCCATGTACTTGAAGAACATGCTAACCCACATTGACCGGTTAAATAAAAGAGAAAAAGAAAGAAAGATATATGAAATCCCTGATACCGATGTCATATCATGCATGACAAGAAAGAGATATCATATCGATTAATGATATTAAAAGCGAGTCAACGTTTCTTAAGCAGAAATGTGTCCGTGACAGGGCTATTTCGCCTGATATCATGAATATAGGATGTGCCCATTTGTCTATATAGCGTGACTTGTCCGTATACCACGAGTAACCCGTAGCACC
>NC_092689.1:10054378-10154378 GCF_964275005.1 Diadema setosum | reverse complement strand
GATAAGTTGTCCTGTGGTAGTGAAAATAAAACGTGAATCCAAATGAAAATTTAAAAAAACCCAAATTCACATACCTTAAACGAGAAATAAAGCGCGCGCGTGTGCGTGAGCATTTGGTTGGTTGTGTATGTGTCTGTACTAAATGCGCGTGCGTGTGCGTGTGTGAGTGAGTGTATGTGTGTGTGTGTGTGTGTGTGTGTGTGTGTGTGTGTGTATGTATGTGTGTGATGTGTGTGTGTTTATTCAGGATTGCCAGAGACAATTTGTATTTCCCTCCATCATGTTCGATCGTCTTATGCATAGTGCTTGTTATGGTACCGTATTATCACATGATGTAATTAGCCTCATTTCAGTCGGAGAGACCATGCAGGAACACCATGTCTCCCCCAACGTACGTAATATGCCTGAGGAGCAGACGAGGCAATTATTCGTTATAACCTGAACCTGTTAAGAGGACAGATAGCTGTGTTCCAGAATGAAGATGGATATCCAAAACCAGGAAGAAGAAAAAAATACCGGTTGATGTTGGTATGAAGAACTCGTTAAAGGGAATCTCATTTAATCTTCATTTTGATTTTAGATAGAGGTAAATTTACACAAAAAATTCAGTGACAGTTTCATCTTCATTATCATTATTATTATTATTATTATTATTATTATTATTATTATTATCATCATCATCATCATCATTAATCATAGACAGATGCAATGGATTCGATAATACGACGTTTTAGCCCACTCAGTTACACCTGTCACCATTTCATATAAGAATAAGTAATACACTCTTCGCTTCCTAGTATTCTGTTCGGTTTGTACAAAACAAAATTAATTAGGTCGATTTTTTTTAAATACGTTACTATCTCCCTTTATGCCTTGGCATCCAGTTCAAACTTTGAATGTCTAGTAAATGGAGTTTATAGTAATGGCTGTGTCCTCTATTCGAATTCATTCCTTGGTCATCTCATGAAGAAGAGGAACCCTTGGCAATAGCGGAGATAATATTTTTTATTTATGTGTATGGCAGACTTGAGAGGAGGCCATGAGGTCATCATCTCTATAGTTTCCATGATTATAACCAGTATCACTTTTTCGTATCAAAGAATATGTATAAAACGGCAAAATTCCACACACTTTGTTTTTCTTATCCGATTGTTTATAGTGAGTGTTTGATTTTTTTTTCTCGTCTTGCATGCCTTTGAAGAGAACATGATATGAAATTTCTCTTTAGAAGTGCGACCACTTTTGGTATAAGAGTACGACGAACATGTATACAGATTACGGTTTTTTTCTGCTTTGTGTGTGTGTGTCTATGTTCTGCTGTGTGTGTTGTTTTATTGTGTGTGTGCATGTGTGTATGTGATAACTTTATACATGTATGTTGTCAAGAGAGGCACTGTACAGTACATGCATCGAATTCACTGTAAGCAAAACAACAGTGTGAATCTTCATTATTATGTCGCAGACAAGACGGGATACGTAATGTAGTTTGACAAGCGAGCACTGCGTTTCCATGCTAACGTCATTAGCGCCACGTGGAGAAGACGAAGAACAAGGAGATGCGCTACAACCCACTGCAGGTTGAGCGGTTGTCAACATTAAAGGATCTTCCTCTACCGTTGCAGAGGAGGATAACATATTATATTCTCTTAAATTTGCTCAGAAGTTTTTCTGGCTTGACATCTGAAAGAGGACCAATCGATGCTGACTTGGGAATATCCAGCAAAGATACTTTGATATCACCTAATCACGGTCCTTCATCTCTCAATAAAGTTAAATATTTCATCTTGTTCTGCTTCTTTTATTGTATCTCTCTATACTCACTCTCTCTAATCATGTTTTCTCTTTTTCTCACACTCCTCCACGTTCTCTCCATCTTCTTCTCCTTCATATCTTCTCGCTGGAGGAGGACACGCCCTAAATAATCAATTATACCATCAGCCCGCAGGAGGGATGGAGACTGGCACACGTGAGCTGAGGAACAGATGACACAGGTGCGCCTCTAAGCCCGCCGCTCGGACGGGCCCCTCTCATAATGGGGCCAAGTTTATTACCCTGATTAGATGAAGGGATGTTCTCGCACCTTAGGGAACGTCGGTTCTCTTTCTCGTCATCCAATGTTTGCTGTTAACACGCCATAGAGTTGGTACATATCATACAAGGTTCCGCAATCAAAGGGTTAAAGCATTTTAAGTCCAGTTAAAAAAAAAAAAAAAAAGATAATAATTAGGTGACCATGGACATGCCAATCACGCTCATTAAGACGATGTTTCAAGTTCGTCAACAAGGTGTCTTGATTTTTCCTCGATAATAATGGTAGCTGACGAGACTTTTATTTCTATCTATAATGTTCTTCTATGTATTTATGTATGCAGTTCTTGTCGATTTTTTTTTAATCAGCAACGGACCAGCTGGAGAACAGCCATTAGGTGAAGCAGGTCCCGTATAAATAAATTTAACTATACTGAGTTATAGTGTATGTTTTATACGTAGACATACATTATCATTCCTAATTTTTGTCATCCACAGGCATAAGACATTCCTCTAATTTCGAAGAAAAAAAAGGTATGAGAAACAATGTTTCAAGATGGAAAAATTCCTGGAGATACGAAGGAAGTATCATATTAAAAGCCATCACCAAGACGTGACTAGGCCTCTAGTTCGAGGCATCCATCAAGGCTTATCCGGCCATACATTGTATATGGCTAACACTTTGATAGTTACTGTACTGTATGCACGTTTGACTTGTTAGAGTTGTTCGCTTTCTTTTTGCCGCTGTCTTTATCTATGTTCGAGACGACATTTTTACTATGGATTACGATGAATCTTTTGGGTGCGTGTACATGTGAATAGAGGTCAAAGCAAGTTTTGTAGCAACCACCAGGTTGTCTGCCAGCGAACAGGAAAAACCTATATAAAACAAAATTATGCAACCAGTACAATTTACTTCAGTACGAAGATGACATCAATCATACTCCTACCCTCGATCCCTCCCTCGCACCCCTCCCTCCCCTATCTCTCACTCACTTTTCCTCTGCGCCCCCCCCCCCCCCCCTTTAACAACAAATCAACCTAACAACAAAAAGATTGATGCCGAATCCTGTTAACGTGTTGACCATCCAGAATATAACGAAAAAAAAAGGCTCACTTTCCTCGGCAGAACGTATACAGACATACATCTGAATGCACAGCAATTGGCTCTTCCTCTTCCAACTGTGAAATTTAGCCATTTCCCGAAGAATGCATATACTCTGATTAGATACAGTTACTATTGGGAAATCTGAGTTCATGTTTATTTCACATATTCTTTGAGTTGTGTAGAGTGCGCCAAAGGCAAGATATGAAATGAACACCCTTTCGTTGCCTAACAGCATGTGAGATTTGCGTCTTGCTTTCCATACTGATTGCGGCTGGAGAATGCTTCCCTTGTTTATCTTCGTATTCAACGCACAGTCCTAAAAGATACGTATGTACATGTTTACAGTATACGAATAACCAAGCCTTTGACAGACACACAGACAGACATACAGACAGATAAACAGACCGACAGACAGACGCAGAAACGCCATTACACACACACCCATAAACATACACAATTACGCACATATACAAATGCAGTTGTATATGAGTGAGCGGAAACCAACATTTGCACTAGAAGTATCATTTTTTTTCCTATCATTATTATTACTGTCGCTATATACTATTATTATGACGGTGACGATGATGCTGAAGCTGCTGATGATTATGATTATCATTTATTTATCAGTAATATTATCAATAAAATTATATTTATCATATATTTGATTCGGTTTGTACTACTATCACTACCATTACTGTCTTTACTATTGTACACATGTTGTTTTATGATGAATCAAGTGTGCTGGATAAAAATTAATATTTTTCATGCACCTTCCAGCAGAGATAGTTATCTTGATATAAGCACTGCAGATTGCAATTTCTGAGCGTATGAGGGTTACTTCCGAACTCATAATTTGTTTCTAACAATGATACAGAGTATGCACTGAGTTTATAGCCATAGTACTATAATATACTGTTAGGTAATGTTAGTTGTGAATTATTGAAGTGGAATACATCATATATTACGATGACTTATGCATTTTGTGGTATGTGAGAAGCTCCTAGACTTTCACTGGAATACTAAACCAGCACGTGGTGGGCGAAACATTCTTTTTATTAATAGCTACCACACTGAATTTTATCCCCCTAAAATATATATATACATGTGTGTGTGTGTGTGTGTGTGTGTGTGTGTGTGTGTATATACATGTGTATATATACATATATATATATATATGTATATATTTATAATACAATATAACATAATATACAATAAACGTAGTATATAATAATAATAAAGGACATTTATATTGTGCAGCTACTATAATAATTTTATACTCATAATATAATACGCATAATATACAATATAATATATAATATACACACAAATCACAGATCATGGCAAATCATCGACACGTTTCAGAGAACGTAAGCATATTTTAGAGAAACAACATTATCTTCTTCAAACAATCAGCCAATTACACTCAATATAAAATGAGTTCAAGTTATGGAGTTAGCAGTTCCCCCATTTATTTCTGAAAATATTATGTTTCTTTTTTTTTTATGTGAACGAAGACATAATGAATATGTTTTAAAAAAATGTTAACAAGCAAATGACTGTACCATTTTCTTCCATCAATTATCCATAAATGCCCAAAGTGTGCTCGTTTAATAATATATCCGCTGTCCGCGTGTTGTTAGCTAGCAATGTTTACATTCTCTGAAACGTGTTGATAATTTCCAATAATTTGCAATCTATGCTGGATCACGCGGGATACACTTACATTTATTTGCAATTTCATGAACTTGAACACTTGCATTTATCCAAATCAACCTTTTCGGTGCATTATTACACTTGACATAATAGTCTCCCTCGATATAGGCTGACTCATCATTAATACTTCTCGTAGGATTATAATAACATGAAAGAGACAGGGCAAAATTTTTAAGGTCATCTCGACCGATAAAAGCTTGGTTTGGCCATGGAAGTAACATTCAGACATTAGCTCCGTGGTTTGGCTGAAGTTCTTAAACTATAATACAGACATGACGGAGATAGCCAGTAGTTTGAATCTAAAAGCTGATACACACTCCCCCGCGGAAATCAGCCTTCGTGTAAAAATTCAGCATGGTTGCTATACTAGCAAATGTATCGCCCTCCTGTCCATTGTATGGGTTTCGCATTCCAGTCAAAGTCTACGAGCTTCTCATATACCACAATATGCATAAGTTATCGTATGTATGATGTATTCCACTACAATTATTCATCCGCGGTATTTGATCTCCATTCGCCTGCCTCAACAGCCGCAGTTAAAACCTTATATATATATATATATATATATACATACCACGGGTTGTTACATTCACTGGACAACGTGTGCGACTTGAACGATTGCCTCACAATCAAACAAACAAACAAGCCAACCGACAAACAAACTTACTGCAAACATCAGATATTCAGCTGAGGGTATAATGCTACGATTGGGGGGATGGGGTGTACAGATTCTCTACGACTTCGAGTCCACTCAAAAGTCCATACGAGACATTATCAGAAAGAGATCGCTTTTCACGTAAACCCATAGGATGTTACTGAACAAAATTGATGTCTTTCCTGTTTGTTTGACTTTTCTTTCTGCTTTGTTCAGTGCTTGTTTGTTAGAGTCATTGTTATGACCTACCTACACCATGCAGATTCCTGCATGGTTACAACTTCATATACTTGCATGATTTCTTTACCTGGAACGATACCTGCTCGACAACGCTCAACTAACAAAGAGAGAGAAAAAAAAGAAATAAAATAACACACAAGAAAACACAAAAGAGGCAATTCAATACCTAGAGATTTTTTTTTTTCTAGAGTTGGTTTCTTTCTTTGCCAAGGGAGACATGAGTCTCCCCCCCCCCCCACCCACCCCCATTTTTGGCCATTTTCCGAGGCATTTGCCAAGCGCGGTTTTCCGGCGTGCGGTGTAATGAGGTGTCATAATGTCTCCGTTAAAATGCCATCTCTCGGAAGACAGCTCTCATGTTTCTTCAGGGTATCTCGTGTAAACATGAACTTTAAGACAATTTAACCGAGGCGGCTATCCTTTTATCCATTTTCTCCCTCTATTACACGCACAAACACAAGCCGTGAACAAGCGCAAACACTCGCCGGCGCATTTGCATTTTTCTCTCACCATGCAAGCTACCGAACATCACGTACCGTGAAGCATTTTGTAGAGAAGCACGGCGTCAAGGTTGTGATCCGTTTTCTTGCCAAACATTGCCTGCTTAGCACTCAATTTTGCAGAATGGCAAAAACTATTAGAAAATCCGTGTCTCCGACAGTTAAAACGTTCAGCGAGAAGGTGACTTGTTAAAACTCGACAAGGCACCTCGTTCAGGACGTAAAAGCGACAAAGCGATTAATGACAAAATTGAAACTCTTGTATAGGCGATATTTTGTACATGAAAGCGAAAAGGCAATTTGTTATTAAGAGTCATCAAGACCCTTTAGTCACTCCCTTTGTCTGTTAGTGAAGGAAGAAAAGGCGATGATTTGTTGCAATTCGCCTGAGCACTTTGTTTCGGACGAAAACGGCAAGTAGGTGACTTAAATACCAGAACTTCCTGGCCTTGTTCTGGGGTGAGAAAATGAGGACGCCACTATAAAAATTAATGTATAATACTCGCCTTAGAGTCTTATTTTGGGCGAAAAGGAGAGAAGCCACCTCGTATAAACTCAGCTAGGCTTCCTTCCATACTATGATTGCGAAAGTACAATATTTATGTTCGGTATGTTCTCAACTTTCAATAGAGGTATAATTGCCTATTACACAATTCTCATTGAAGATCCGATTTAAGACTACTAGTATCAGTGGCTAATGAGAGAATTAAACAAATTAAACAAATTAAACGATAATTCAGAAATGATAGTCAAGAAGCTAGTGACATGTTCAGCTTGTAATAAAACAGTTTTCACCTGGGTTAACCATGAAAACTGCATGCATAGATAGCTATAAGTATGCTGATGGAATTTTATACCAAAGGAGAATGACAATCATAAAGCAGAAAACTTACGCGGGTGAGGTACAACGAACCGAGAGCGAAGTATCAGCGAGAGTCTTTATGAGCGGAACGAATTGAGAATACTATGGCCACTTGAACATCTAAATGTCGACTTACATCGCCTTTAATGGCCACCTGAGCATAGTTCTCGAGGTCATGTGAAGGCAACGATGCTACCGTATTAGTCCTCATCTGTGATGAGCTCTGACTGCTTCTAATTTCACGTTTTCTCGTCAAACGCAATTATTTTCTCCCTGACTCTACTGAAAAAGTTGTAAACCGCGAGATTACGCTTCAAGCGTGGAGTGAATTCATTAGCACATATTAATGCAGGTTAAAAGCACTTTCGTGTAAAACTAATGAAGACTACCAAGTAAGTTGGATTTCCATGATCGATCATTTGGCCAAGGTGGATATTTCAAGGCCACACAGACAGACTGCTATGTTAATGAAGGGAGGTGGCTTCTACACTCCTGGTTAATGCATCGATTCTCTTCCTCTACGCGTGCTCTTCCGTAACCATCCACGGACGAACACTTCGAAATCTAAGACGATGGAGTAGTTCATGCTAGTGGTTATGACATAAGTGTGGTATCAGTATAGGGGAAGGTCACTGTCGATAGCTGTTGCCTACTAGGTGGCTTTCCAGGGTTCAACAACAGACAGGAGCTCTGACAGTAGGAGGAAGGGGGAAGAAGGGGGGGGGGGGTAATCATGCATTCTATAGGGTTCATCATAAGTTCCCGGAGTAGTATACATGTACCCAGATGGTGCAAAGTCACCCGACATGCCCGAGTTGAGTCAAGGGGAGGAAGCACGGACCCTCGATCGCGCGTAGTCATGCAGTCACAGCGCTCGGAGGGTAGCTCCAAGCTGCTTTGGCAGTGCGTCACAGGGTGACCTCACGCCAGGTCTGATATCCTCAGTGACCAACTCCATAAAGTCCGACTTATCCTATCGACGACAGCGCCACAAATCCCATGGAATCAGACAGTTTTCACTTCTCCTTTCCATTCTCCTTCTCCTGAATTATTTTCTCTTGATTCTTCTTTTTATGTTTTTTTTTCAACTTCCATCTCACTTTCTTCTTGTCGTTGTTCTTCTTTTTTTTTTCATCTTCTTCCTTTAATTTTATCAATATTGTGCCAAATCTCCAGAGAGCAAACCCACTTTCAATTTACACCATAGGTCCCAAATTTTTACATTAAAGTTAAGACTCAAGATAATGGATGGCAGAGTGCCTGATCAGAAACGATCTGAAACGATTTAAGGGCACTTGGCTGATTTTGATGATATTCAGCGACTTGGGCATTAAAATGCTTTAGCGAAAATTCCATATGACTTTAAAACAAAGACTTAGTGAGCAAACAATACAAAGGAACTCCTCTCACGCAGGTTTGATTTTCTTTGAGCGGTGCCAATAAAAATCTTTTTTTTTTTTGGTCAGGTGTTACCCAGCAAGCCAAGGGGATCATATCAAGATTGAACTGACAACGAACTTTAGCCGCCAGCATCTCCGTTGCTCCGAAACACACATTATCGCAGAACAAGCCTCGAATCGATTCGCGAGGGAAACGAGGCGGTATATATATAGACGCCCACCTAGTCGCTGGATGCAATTCCACACATTTTCACGGGTGGCATGTGACGGAGAATGAAATTGGATTTTAGCTCAGCGGTTGTGGGCATTGGAGAGAGAGAGAGTGCACTGATCGCTTTGTGATATAAATATCGGCAGCTTTGATCTTCAGCTTCATCGATATTCTGCTCAGCGCCTTCGATATCATTACTGTATCGATTGGATTGGTGCAGAGGCGTGCGTACGGCCGGGGAGAAATAGTAAATCACTTTCAGCCTCGGTGGTTTTCGTACATGGGCATCCTTGTCATGTTCCTCGCATACACTAAAGGTGTCGTAACAGTCAACATATTATAAATTCTGATAAATTAGATATATATAGTGCCACGGAAATCTATAGAAAACATATTCGACGTGCAGGTGTAGGCTAACAGGCAAGTGGGTTGAAAATGGGAAAAAGCAAATTTCCCGACTTAAATGAAGGCATTGTACATGTGTGTGTGTGTGTGTGTGTGTGTGCGTTTGTGCCTGTGTTCCTCTGTATGTGCATAAGGAACAACAGTGCATTGCTAAATAAAGACTGACTGTAACTGGGGAATCGTCGCAGAAAGCTTCAAATGCAAAAACATGTTTTTGTTTTTGTTTTTTGTCATGTGACAGAAACGACACTGTGTGACGAAAGAGAGCACATTGTCAAGCTGTACTGTACTGACCGTTAACCGCATTCAGATTGCTACTATAATGTAATGAACGAGCACGATTATTAATTTTTAAAAAGAGCAATTAAAATGCGCAGTATAGATCTCTTCTTTGGCATACTGCATTTCCTCCCAATTGTTTGATTAGATGTCCGTATCCATCATAAGGTTCGATAGCTTAATAGACGACTATTTTCTTTGCAGTTTACCATCTTGTTTATGGTTTGCGTTCGAGCATAACAATCGAATTATCGTCAGAAAAAACAGCCCCACGCCTTGACGAGAGGCTAATGTCAACAGGTCTAAGGATGTTGTGAAGTTGGCAGCGTTTTGCTCCACAGGAAGCGTGCAGTGCCTGTCCCCTTGGAGTAAGTACACAGGAAGCCGGTGGTTCGGGGACGAAAGGGTTCCTGATTCTCGGTCCACAGAGTTCTGAAGGGGTGTAGAAGTATACCCGAAAATAATTCTTCCTCCCTAAGATCCGTCCAATCATATTTCTTCTTATCTTAATGCTTCTACCTCTCTACTCCCCTCATCCTCCCTCAATCTCTCTCATATTCCGTCAGTCAGTCAGTCTGTCTGTCCCCCCCCCCCCCCCTGTTTCTCTCTAGTTCCCCCTTTTTCCACTTCTGGTTCCTGTTTTTCAGGCAAATTATAATCACTGAATATTCTCCTTCTATATCTCCGTCAGGTCACGTTTCTTCTCATCGCTAGTTCCCTCAACTCACTTCGTTTCTTATTGCAGGTCTCCTCTGTCAAAATACATCGATTACTATATATTTGCACTCATCAGAATCCTTGATAATCCCATTGAGTAATTTTTGCCTGCGTTTTTCTTCCTATCTCTCCTAAAGGCAAAATAGATACATAATTCCATCTCTTCCCCTTCCGCTTTTTTCTTCTTCCTTCGCATAGAAAAATTGGGCAAAATAGGTAATTACCATCCACAGTCTGTTCCATTTCTGGATGTTCACAATCCTTCCCTCCCCCCTCCCCCCCCCCCCATCCCCAACCCCTCTGGTCCCGACAAACATTTCATTCCGCACACGTATAGCTCCAAACTGCGCCGCAACTAATGCGATTTGCAATGTGCGTCTATATTAAAGGGACTGTACAGTACTGGTTGAGGTAGGGATTCATGTTTTGAACATTCCTAAGTGAGATAATGAAAAGCCTCTTATGAAATATGAAAGAGCATGTAATTTTAAGAAGGATTCAACGTTTATTTGATGAAAATTGGTTTTCAAATGGCTGAGATATCCCAAAAAGTGCTAATAATAAAAGGCGACATGCCCCAACTTTATTAGTATCTCTTTGTTTCACCTTGTTTTTGGATATCTCAGCCATTTCAAAACCGATTTTCATCGAAAAAACTTTTGATACCCCTTAGAACTGCATGCTCTTTGACATCTCATAGAGTGGTTTCTGAATATCTCACAAAACGTTAAAAGCTAAATCTTCACCTCGACCAGAACTGTACACACCCTTTAAAACCATCTAAGTGATTGCGGTACTGATGCTTTTAAGGGTGCTGTTCGTTATTCCGAAGGTTCGATATTCCGAAGGTTCGTTATTCCAAAGGTTCGTTAATCCGAAACAAGCAAATTCCCTATACCTAGAGGTTCATTAATCCGAAAATGAAAAAGGGTTCGTTAATCCGAACATTTTTGGCGTTATTCCGAAGGTTCGTTATTCCGAAGATTTGTTCATCCGAAAATGAAATTCGGAAAAACGAACCTTCGGAACAACGAATCTTCGGACTGAAGAGCCTTCGGAATAACGAACCTTCGGAATAACGAGCTGTAACCGCTTTTAAAGGTAGCACGTAGTTTTGCAAATGAATAAATACGTGTGTGCGTAAAGCACTTCCTATGGAAGAAAATTAATTCAGAATAAGTGTATAGAAAACTTGATATAGAGAAAAAGGAACGTGGATAATGGTAAATTGTATGTAGTGAGGGTCTGTTTTTTTTTAAAGGTGTTCCCTTACTGAAAATGCAAAAAAGAAAAAAAAAACTCACTACATATTATACAATGTACCATTATCCACGTTCCTTTTTCTTTATATCAAATTTGATTTCATTTCGGTTGTTCATCGAAGAAAGACGACTCATTATTTGAAAACAAAGGTGTCGCCTGTTTTTGCAGAAACACATAATTGTGGCCGACATATTATTATGTTGGTGTCTTGAGCGCGTTAAACACAATCTTGCTGTCATGCGTATAGGCACCCTACATCTGATTGAAATCATAAACTATACCAACTTTGCATTCAGCATGTTCATTCATCAAGTTCTGGGGAATTCTGCTGCAGGAATAATCATCTCGTCATCACTAAAGTGGCACCTCCTCTGACATTCCACTGCCTTTGCTAATCTTGCAGAAGATTTATAGAAGGTACTACATTCATTAATCTGTAAGACGTTAAAAGTACATTTTACATGCCTTGCCAATTTGAGAGAAAAAAACAAAACAGAAACTTCCATTTCCTTGAGCTTGTACTGATTGAAGAACAATGTTTGGTTATAAATCGTCCTATAAGAGGCTATAGAAAATTCGACAACTAAAACAAACAATTACATGGAAAGTAAAGAGTTTAAAAAAATGAATACAGATTATTGATAGTTACCAATACAACAAAAGAACACGGTACCAATGTGGTTTCTGGGACTTCGACAATAATAACAACAAATCAAAATTGTCAAGAAAGAAGGGGTTATAGAGTCATAAGACTGAAATTTGCGACAGACGTGGATTTGGACGAAAAAGTTTCAACATTTCTTTAAGCCAAGCACAAAATGTGTGTAACATGGTGCCATCCTTGACATTTGTAACTACGGAAACGTTTATTGTCTGAAACTGTGTGATACTGAGTAAACATATTCATTCTGTTTGTTTATGTGTATATTTGTAAGTGTGTCATTATGCGCGCTTTTTGTGAGAGTCGCTTGTGTTGTGAGCAGGTGCATTGTGTGCCAAAATGGTCGTTTCTTGTTTTTTTTTTTCCTCTGTCCTAAAATTCCCTTCATTGTCGCTACCCCGCTACCTTGAACGCTAGTCAGATTAACAATTTTACGATTTTCACAACCTCTCTTACCCTCCAAATTTTCGTGCCACTGTCAACATTATGGGCTCAGCAATTGTTGCCGTCACCTTCAACTTTAAACTGACTCTCAAAATGACAGAACTTGACGTGTTTTCAGCAGACCATGTTTTTCCGCGAGGCACGCAGCTAATCACACTAATAGTGGCCGATCTCCAGCGCGCGGACTAAAGCAGTTGGCGCATATCCATGGGCTTTTCAGCCAACACGATGGTCACAGAAATAGAACGAAATGCGCACTTAATTATATTACGACCTTGTACAGTTGCAGCTCGTTTTTCGAATTCGATACCGCCCACTCAAGAGACAGATGCCTTGTGAATTTTCGTTTTCGTTTTTGTTTTAAAGACACGTGTGCCGTCATTTCTAGAGTCGTGTGGGGCGTTGTTTGGTGAAGTGAATGAACAACTGTTGTAAAACCTTGTTTTTCTCTCGTGATCATATTATAAGGGGAAAATTTCAATGCATGCGTGAATTTCAAATTAGACAAAAAATGACGTTTTTAAACTGAATTTATATAATCCAATTTGTGACAAACCTTTTCCAGAAAATTGTAACAGGGCGTAAGTCAATACGTGAGAACTGACAAGAAGTCAATATCGAGTCATAAGCATTTTGATCCTGAGACCTGTTGGAGGATCAGCCAGGGGCGATGATTGATAAAGCTAGAGCCGACTTATATCATTAATTTGACAGGGTAACTAAAATGTCGTGCGTGATTGCTGCTTATTTCATCTTAGCATTCGCATTCCAAGTCATTTTAAAAATAAATGTCATAATCCAACTCGTGACCGACTTTTCCCAGAAGGCTATCAAAGGAGTCGTCATTGGCGAAAATATGTTGAGTGCGGTTTTCGAATAAATTTCGATTTTCGATTTGCAAGTCCGCAGTGCAGAGAAATGAGCCTGCCTACAATACGCTTGGATCGAAATAATGGGTGATGTTCGTTATTTCGAAGGTTCGTTGGTCAAAAAATGAAATAAGGTTCATTACTCCTAAACACACAAATGCCATATATAGGGCCTACCTATTGAGATATTCGTTGATCCGAACATGAAATAGGGCATTTGTGACATTGTTCCGAAGGTTCGTAAATCCGAAGGTTCGTAACTCGGAAAATGAAATACAGTTCGTTATTCCGAAGTTCGTAAATCCGAAAATTAAATAATGTTCGCTATTCCTAAGGTTCGTTAATCTCAAAACGAAATAAGGTTTTTAATTCCGAAGATGCGTTTAGTATAGGCCCACACACCTTCTTTTCATTTTCGGATTGACAAACCTTCGGAGTGACGAATCTTCGGAAAGGCGAACTGTAACCGAAATACTCCATTTGCTGTCGAAAGCAAAATTTGGAATTTGAAAATTTGAATCAGAAGCCACGTATCGGGTGAAACTGTCCCATCTCATTTTTTTTTTTCTTAAAGAGAGAGAATGAAGCGTCCCTTGCTTTATCTTTATTTTTTTTATGGAATTCACCTTTATGTAACTAGTTCTGCGTGTCCGTCATAAAATCTTAATGTCTAGGTTCAAGACCACAAATCAAAAAGTAGTGATCGCCAGGGAAATCTGCATTTCCGCTATTTGAGCCCCTCCCCATCCCATTCTCTACCCCCCCCCCCCCACACACACAAACACAACATACACAACGTTTTCATGATTTCAATAATAACACGCAACACTATACTAGCGATATATTGTGCTAACATTATACGTTCTCTCTGACTTGTCTTATCGTTCTGAACCAAACGATGCTACAAATAACAGACTTTAGAATTTTCTTTTAAAAAAGTATCCGCGTAAATTTGCTTGCAAACTGATCAAAAAGTAGTTTAACAATTTAGATAAAAAATGAAATAGTTATCTCTCATCAGATTCTGAGTGACTGATAATATAATTGTTTAGACAGTTGAATTTGTTGGTCTTCCAAACGAGCACAAATACAGCCAAAATACAGCCAAAAACAAATATCAATTATTTCGTGGTTTAAAAATGCACCAGTCTATTCTAAAAGTCTATTCTTATTTCACGACTTGATTCTTGACGTGTTGACTTCTTGATTTCTTCTGCTAGAGACGAACAGGTATAAGGCTATCTACAATTCGTAGTTAATTTGGGTCAAATTGTATCTTGATCACAGCAAATCATGATTTTGGAGTCTTTTACTTTTGGCGAGAAATCTAAATTTATTGATGCTTTCGTCAATATACGAGGTATACATGACTGTGTATCACAAAGATTACTTATGATGGAAACAAAAAAAAAGAGGAAATATATGAAAAGAAAATCTTGCTGTGACATAAGTCTAGAGGAGACGTTCAAATCGAGATGGATGGTGAAAATGACAGAGATGACAGGACATTTTCTATTCTTTAGTTTCTATATCTATTCTCTCTTTTTTTTGGGGGGGGAGGGGAAGGGCTCTCATCTCTAGGCTCTCTTCTACAGAAGAAAAAAAATGACAGAGCAATATGAAGTCATAACTGTCTACTGTTGTCTTCAAATGTGACAGATAGGCAACATCAGGTAATTATTGCTGTAAATGTCTCCATGATTGGACTAATCATCACGCATCATACTCGATCTCTTCTCCAGCGATAGCTTTAAGGGACGATCCCTCTAGATCAGATCACGTGGATGCGATCTTGCCTTTTACATCTTTGCTTTTTTTATTTTTTCCCATCCATCTGTTCATTCGAAATTGATTTCTCTTGGTGGATTTTTCTTTCTCATCAAGACGTGGTTAAAGGCGACCTTGTCATATCCTGTCGTGCCAGCTGATATTTAAAATGGCGCCTTCAGGCTAGTCTGTCGATCAGGCGTTTCCATACTGTTTGCAGAATTAAATGTCACGTTTCAAAGATCGTGTCATTTCCGAAATTTCTTTTTTTCCCAGGAATTTTCCAAGGAAAGAAAAATATGAAGTAAAGAGGTGATTGTTAAATGCTTTAATTTTCGTTTACTTGTCGATTTAATTGACTAATTCGTGGAATGTCAACCCTAAGCTACCAAAATATCTAAATAACATAAATAACTCTTGACAGTAGGTCTCTAGCACGTGTGCTATAGACAATAGAGTTCAAACATTTAATTTGTGGTGATTGAAAGCACGCATTTCGAATCATTTAATGCAGAATCCACGATCTACCTGTCGCAGGACAATCAACTATACATTGCTCGTATTTATGGGGAAATTCACTCCAATGTATAGATGCATGAGGCTTCGAAGACTGCAGTTATATAAACTTCTGAATGGCTCTGCGGTACCCACGTGCTCTGGATAAGAAGACTACAACAATTCGTGACGTCACATTAGGGAAACGATATAAAGAAGATGTTAAGAGAATTCAACACATTTTCATGAGTAGGGCCCTAATAGTCTTATATCTTTCAGAAAGCAGGGGATATTATTGCCCATAACATATCATGTCAGTTACAAGGAAGGAATGCTTTTATTTTTAAAAAGCGAAATATTTTGAAACTATCTTCATACAATATACGATGCAAACTATTGCATACACGGGCACACAATGCTGGAAACATATTGCATAATTTTGCTACTATGATAACTTGTGGCGAAACTCGGAGACTATTTCTATCAGTTTATCACCAGTGGGGGAAGAGTAAACATAATGTCTGTCACAACTCGCGCAATATGTTGAGGATGGGAAAATATTTGAGACACAAAAATATTGCTCGGGGAATTAGAGTGCAACGTCCAAACTTATAGGATAGAAAGGATCTGTCACAAGCGCTAGTACCCACATTTTTGTATATAGTGTTGTAGCTCAACACACAAATACAATGTATATACCCGCTCAACACACAAATACAATGTATATACCCACGAGCGAGCACACTCACAACACCGCACCCAAACATACACTTATAACAGACGCAGACCAACACACTCACACGCATTGCATCTTGTGCTAAATTGATCCAGGTATAGTCAATCACGATGAGACACTGGGAGGTCAACGAAGGGGTCTTCGAGTTGGCCAACATGTCGATTCCCTTGATTGGACAAAAGTAATATCGTCACGCCAGCTGCTGGCAAATCAGAAGCTGAATCGCTCCTATGTCTGTAAAAGTAATATCGTACAACGCCTCAGATAGCGCCGCGCCTCATCGCGGGAGGTTACGAAAGAACCGACGGTCGATATTTCACCAGAGGACGTTTGGCGGGAAATCCTGTCCGCTAGCCACGTCCGATGACATTGCGCTTGTCAATAACGAGGGAACTGACACGAAATCAATATCAAGCCATACAGATTTTGATCCCGAATTCTGTCGATGGATCAGCCGGGGGCAATCATTCACAAAGCGTGGGCTGACAGTCGAAAAGAAAATGAACTACCGTGCATGACTGCTTCATCTTTCACTTTATCTACTGTATTCTGCCACTGATTATATCCACATTTTACTCTTTGAGAATGTTGTGACACTGTTTCACTGCGTCAGAGACTTTGGATAGTGTGTACAACTAGTTTTGTACAAGTTTTCTGAACCAATCGACACTAAAAGCACACAAAGGGTTGAAGTGTTGATTTCCTTCTGTTCTGAGTATAACAGTTACGAACCTGTTAGCCCATACACTTGAGTTTGTCACACCTTTACCGTCACCTAATTTCTACCACACCTTTGTGAAACATCAAATTGGTGACAATACACGTCAACGAACTCTCACGAACGCTATTCAGTCATGCTCGCAGCAGCACTCAGCCCATATTGCCAGTTGAAGGCTAGCAGATCTTGCAGCCGTAGCATCGTGAGACAACTGAAGAACTATACATTCTTTCAATATCATTATAATAGTAGAAAGACAACAAAGAATTATTCTTATGTTATCTTTTGATTAATAGGTAATAAGGAATGTACGGCGAGACAGATAAATAGAAAAATAGATAGATGGATGTATAGATAGATAGATAGATAGAGAGAGAGATAGATGGATAGATAGATAGACAGGGGATACGGGGAGAACCTTTTGAGTACGGCCTTGCTTCAGCTCTAATTGATATACATAAAGTTCGTGCCAAAATGATGTCATTTCATACCAGAATGGTATTGGGTTACAAGAAACACTGGACACCTGTGTAAGACAGCTAACACCATTTTGAAGAGGTTAGCCTTGGTCAAACGCAACCAGACATGCAGGTGAGACGTGTCCTCAAGAATACTTAGTACGTTTCCCAACCTGCGTTAAAACGTAATCCTAATGGCCTTTAATCTTTTCCAAGCTTTCTGAAACAGCTAACGACAGATATATAAGAAAGCCATACGTGTAATTGACGGCGCACACTCGAAATGTAACAAACGCACACACACACACACACACATACGAACAAACAAACAAACCCGATCACCACCTACAAATCCCCCACAGTCATCAGTAGATATGTAAGTCCTAACCATCCGTGACTTGACTTGTAAGAGAATTACTGTGTAAATATGATAACAAATATAAATTCGTCTGCATGGTTTCGTGTATGTGAGAATTGTGTATGATCAAGATGGATTTTGACGCTATCATCATCATCATCGAAGTTGAATGTTTACCAGTCCTTATTCCTTCAGACTTCCTGTTTCAGATAATATGCGCGCCTGGCTCCTGCTGCAGGCAATAGTGGTAACGGCAACCTCACTCAACCCCCTCCCTTTTTCGTCCCCCCCCCCTCAAGTTAACTCTCCTATTAACTTGTGTTATCACATGACTACGTTCCAAATTCTTCTAATCAGTGTGGTTTCTGGAAAATTTGATCAGTCATTAAAACATGGGACGTGACGGCAGCCCCAAGAATAACCCGCCTCACAAAACCGAGCTGTCAACTCCAATTTCGGGCGAGACGTTCTCTGTGGAAACTAGGACGAGGTTTTTGGACGACCTCTTTGCAAAGTTTGGACAGAAATATAAACAGAGAGGGAACACGGAATCAAATTAATGCAAATAAAAATAGCTGCTATCAGTCTACTTTCATTCACCTTCGTGCGTTGCGTATAATATGGTATGTTATAATGGAAAAACTTCGTCTTATTCTTTCGGTTCATACTCTCATACCAAGAAGTTACTACCAGGGGTCTGGTAGTAACTACTTGCTCTTGGTTTACCAATGTGCCTTTCTTTCCCTTATATTCCTTATTTCTTCCTGCCAATTCTTCTACTTTTTCTTCGTCTTCCATTTCTTCCACTACTCCGAGTCTCCGCAGAAAAAAAAAATAAAAAGCTATTTATTTCATTAACTCGTGTGTTTTCTATCTAACTGTGTCTCTTTTCACCCTTCGAGTTCCCAACAGAATTCGTTCTTGGGGCAATAGAGCTTCCTCCCAGTCCTAGTTCTTAAAGGAATGGTACAGTATTGGTTGAGATGAGGATTCAGCTTATAACTTTTATCGAGATGCTTGGAAATCACTTTATGAAACGTTCAAAAGCATACAAATAAGAGAAATTCAAAGTTCATTTGATGAAAATTGGCTTTGAAATGGCTGAGATGTCCAAAAACAAAATAAACCAAAGTGATCCTAATAAAAGATTGGTCCCTCCTTTTATTAGGATCGCGTTGTTTTGGATATCTCAGCCATTTCAAAACCAATTTTCATCACATAAACATTGAACTCCTTTTTAGAATTACATGCTCTTTCATATTTCATAGGAAGTTGCTCATTTGATCTCACTAAGAAATGTTAGAAACCTGAAGCCAGGTCTAAACCAAACCTATCCCATCCTAAACTCATTGCCTATATGAAACTGAGAATAGAGACATCGCGCCTACTTTTCGAGAAAGAACTCAAAAGCTATTTGTTTCATAACCCTTGTGTTTTCCTTCTTTTTGCTCATTATTCAAATGAAGCGATGTGAAAAAAAAGAAGTCTTACCCTTCTGTACTAGTAGTGTCTCTGTGTGACAGACACTGTGCATTAGAAGACCCCATTATCATCATCATCATTTATTATTGTTCTAGTCATCTCTTGTAAGTGTCATCACTACTTCGCATGTAATCATTTCATTACATGTAATCATTTCATTTCAAACAAGAGATTTGTAATCTACATTTATTTCATCATACATTCTACTACATTAGGAAACAAACATTGTTCTATATCTTTTTCATTATTTTGGTGTTCTTACGAATTTTGAATTAAATGAATACCTCATTCCCTCTAATCTTGTGATTTGACTATAAACTTCATATGAGCGCATTAGATTCCTTCTATGATGGCATAGACATACGACATATACATATATAATATAGTGTGTATATATATATATATATATACATACATATGTGTGTATATAAACTATTATAATACGTGTATTCATGTGTATTCACGTTGTTTCCTTGTTGCGCGCAGATGCACTAGTGAGTGACTCTCGAAACACAAATTAATTGTTAACTGATTTCATTTTTACATAATTAACAATCTTATCTATCTCAGTGGCAGCTGAGGCCACTCCTAATCAAATTAATTAACATCATGACCATTAGCCCTCAATCCGAGGCAATAAGAGTACCATCAATCACAGTTTCACATGTCCCGCTAACCTTTCTATAAAGACATTCTGGGCCGATTTACGACGTCTATTATACTAAAGGATGTTTCTTTGATGATCATAATCATATCATGTGATGTCTACAATTTAAGCAATGCACGTCATTCATTACATCGTTGATGTATTCATTCCTATTCAGAAATAGTTAACAACAAGCACTTCAGTTGTTCATACTAAATACCCATATAGTTATATATAAATGTATATATATATATATATATATATATATATATATATATATATATATAACACACACATATTCGTTTGGTATGTATCCGTCGGTAATTTATAGTTTGTTGAGGATTGATGAAAAGTGCTCGATGCTGTAAACCAGAGCATATTAGGCGTGGACATTAGATAGACGTATATATATATATATATATATATATATATATATATATATATGTGATATGTCTATCTGTTTAATCATATATCTATGAAATGATAGAGTCGAAATACAGTGAATTGGAATCTAGAAGAACTAAAGATCCTTCTTGATATGCATGCTATACATACGATAACTCTTTTGGAGTATTTCAAGTCTATACTATACGGCGCTATATACCTTCGCCAGCGGCATCCCCTTTGCATACAGCGGTGAGGAAAACTTCCCTTTAACAACGCAATTAGTTTCAAGGTCGACTCTCTTCGGGATATGCGATAGGGAGAGAAATCGATGGACTAATTTGCTCTCAAAAGCACCATTAAAAAGAAGATGGGATACAAGAACATTAGATATATACACACCGGAGAGATGGAGAGGTAAAATGAGTTCGAGGGAGAGATCAATAGTAAAACAGAGAGGGAGAGAGTACAAGAATGGAAAACGGGACAGGCAAAAAAAAAAAAAAAGGGACGATATGAAACACAAATTTGATTGTTCTTCTGGCTAATAGAATCTTTTCTGAAAGAAGATTTGATTGGATATCCCTAACTCCACTGAAATAGGATTCACAAGCTGAACTCAATACTGCTCCCGCAGGGAAGTAAATGTTTAGCGAGCCTTTTTTTTCACTCTCTCTGGATCAACAAGACACTCTGAAGCCGTAGAATCTTATTGGTTCGAAATAAAAAACTTACTCTACCAGCAGACACAGTGTCGTGTGTGGCATTAGACTACGCTATATCTGAATTAAAAGAAGGAGGAGAGTCTGGATTACTTTGAAAATAGTCAAGGAAGTTGGTGAGACGATGACATAACAGTGTTTTTATTGTGCTTACAGAATCAAGCGAAGGAAAAAAAAAATATCCCACATAATACCACCAAGATGCTTGAAAGAAAAGTTGCTACTTTATAGAGGCGGATCTATAATCCCCCATTTAAGAAACATCCTACATCTGAATCAATATACATGACCATATGGGCGCGATTAGTATACATGGGGGATGGCAACACTTTGAAATACCGGTGGATCTTTTATTATTATCATTATTATTCAAACCATACGCTTCCGAACATGCACTTCTATTTCTCGAAACTGAAACAACGCTGCAGCGTTTACGAACCAGGTGTATTTGGAAAGATTGTTTTATTAACAAATTTTATACAATGACAAGATCTGTTAAAGACTGTTAAATGCGGAAACAGAGGGAACATTTTAAAAGCATTGTATTAAAGATCTCTGTTGCACGCAGCCACAGTGACGGACGTGTGTGTGTGTGTGTGTGCGTGTGCGTGTGTTGTTGTGATGATCTTGGTGAGGGGTGTTCACACAGCCATTATTGTAAGCATGCTGTGTCACGTTTGAATCGTGACCCCATGCAGAAGAATGGAAACATTCTTAATCATATCATGTTTGATTTGAAATCTATTCACTCACTCGACATCTCCGAACTAAAAGGAGATTTAAGAGGGATTTTTTAAGAGGGATTTTCATAATGTCAGGACCAGTTGTGTAAAAATCGAAGTGTTACTTACCTTTAATCGAACTTATCTATATAACATGAATGCATGTGCTTGATTCCATGCTTAAGATAACTTTCGTTGTGCAGGAGTGAAGAAGGGTATTGTTTACGCCGTACCTGAGTTACGCGCACTTTGGCATTTTCACCGCACACTATCGGGATGACAGGAGTGCGGTGGGGGCACCTATTTTCCGAATTGCACTTTATTTTTTTTTCGATGTAACGTTACCATCTAGGTGACATATAGATGTCTCCGAGCGATACTATAAGAAATAAGCTTGGTCGGAGAGAACACCGAACGAACATTGTAATGTCATTATCATAGAAGACAGGAGTATGGTGGAGAAAAAAAAAAATCGTGAGATGTGTCCTTTTGCAAAGCTGAGGCAGACCATGTAATACACTCCTGCCATGTGACCCGTCTTCAACCTTCTTGAATTTCTCTTCAAACCATCTGTTGGCATAGGAGTAGCACTTGTCTAATTTCGAAACATCTTTTTTTTTGATAGTCAGCGAGAACCGTAAAATTTCAATAACAATGTGCCAGAAGGTGTCTTTGTAAGCTGTCATAGAGTAACTTAATCTCACATCATTTTATGAAGATATTGATTCAAAACAAATTATATCAGCTAACAACTGGACGTATTTTAAGTATGACTTCGTTTTTCGTTTCAAGTTCATTCTCAATCTATTTTCATTCTTTCTTCCACGGAGCATAATGCAATAATATAACATATTACTAATGTTTGTTTTTGCCAAAGGCTTGCATGTCCAAAGTATATCTGCTTGGGTTTTCATACCTAATGATCATCAGATTTCTTCCTGTTCTACCCTTCGAATTTCTTCAAAGTGGAGGCTGAATTGCTTTCCGTAAGTCCTAACAACGATCCTTGTATGTTTTTTTTTACCCTATCTTGTCCTATCATGACAAATATGTTGTATAATAAACATAATTCCGCTTACCCCTGGGGCTCCATCTCCGATTAATCTTCTTGTATCTCCCTAAACCTATCTTTTCCTCTTTCCCCTATCATCAATCCTCATTGCATGGTAGTCTCTTCTTGCCATCACTCAATGCTGTATTTATCATTGGCTCCTCTCTTTCTCTCCAGAGCTTTCTTAACTTCTTGATTTTCTGTTATAAATGACTGGTGACAGAGTCTACCGCCCGCAACCTCGAGACCATACAATGTTATAAAAGATACATGTGAACTATCCTGGCGTAGATCTCAGTTGGTTAAAGACCATTATATTATAACACGTGCCAAGAACACCGAAAATGTGTCTTCACCCCATCGAAAATGCATGTGTGTTTGGGGGGGGGGGTGGGGTGTGTGTGTGCGAATGTGTGTATGTTTAAGCTGATCACGGTGAATACTTAATTATCAGAGTTCTATGTGTCAAGGCTAATACTTCATTGTCAGACGTCTATGTATACATGGTGGCAGATTTTTGTATAATTCTTTTTTTTTTTCATGAAACCGTTTTAAACTTGATGTATACGCATTTGTTATCAAGTAGCATAATTGAGTGTTCTTTGTGAATAATTATGATTTTGATAACATCGAACTAAATTCAAATAAAGAATATAAATAGTGTGTGTGTGTGTGTGTGTGTTTGTTTGTTTCCATTTATTCTGCTTCTCAAGTTAGAACAAAAAAAAACATTCTTGTAAAGAATCAAACAAAACAAAACTAAATTACAGAGGAACGTGTGTGCGCGTGATCGTTTTACGAGCGTGCGTTTACAGGGGTGATGTGCTGGCTATTAGAATTAAACTTCATACTTTGGAGAGGAAAATAAGCCCACTGGACATCATGACTTCTTGACTCTAGGTGACAACGAAACGTTCAACTTAAAATATGTATGTCAATTGCCCTATGATTATAATTTCGTCCTTGTTGCCAGTCGTTCCTTGGTAATTACTCGTATCCTCCGAACCGTATAGCGGAAACCACAAATTTGAAAATACACATTCCAAAGGTGTCATGCACATGGAGTCCATGTATACAGTGGACTGACCGAGATGATACAAACTTGTGAGGGCAGGTGACGGTTTCGCAAGACATGAAACCAAAAACCAAATCATCCGCAAAGTGCACGTCACTATTCAATATCTTACAATATTGTTTTCTTTTATTGTCAAATATCGCGGAATATATGAATTTATTCAACTTATAGGTCGCAGCAATACCAAGTGGTCCATACAAGTCCATTCGTAATTTTTACACCAATTAATTTGGGACTTGCAGGTCTACAAGTTTGTTGTTGTTGTCGGTTTTTTTTTTATTATAGACCCCAACATTTTTCTGTTACTTGCTTGAGACACCTTTATACAATCCATAACATGACCATCAATATTTGTGTTCAGTTCGATTCTTTTTTTTTTTTTTTTTGGGGGGGGGGGTGGTAAAATGACAGTGTGTAGTCAAAAGACATGATTGTATGCATTATGTATTCTTATTTGTTACACAATGTCAAAGAATCTGTTATTCCTTCGACAATTGTGGAAATATGAAGATGAATTGAACTGGACTGCGCTGAACATATTATATGGCTTGTACTTGTTGTTAGCGAATTCATCTGGAGTCCCCAATTCAATCCGTCCAATGCGAATGTTTTGGTGACATTAAGGGGCTATAGATAAAGACCCGAGACCTCGAAACTCTAGAGGCGGAAGGATGAAATAGAGCCAGAGAGATACAGGACATGTTTACAGGAGGGACAACGAGAAATAGCAGACGACTAAGTGCAAACATAAATTTCGCGCTTTTTTTTTTCACGTTTGCATGGCAACGCTGCTAGCCGGCTTAACCGAGTCATACAGGCATTTAGAGCGTAATAGGTTCTGATAGACCTTGACGTAAGTAGATGAGGGTAGTGAAGGGGATGTTGTGGCTACGTCTCATGTTTACAGATCCGTAACAGAACTTTACATCCCATTTTAATTTCAGACCATTCAATCACACCAATTTTGTATGGACTGACAATATTACTGGTAGGCTATTTCATCACATCACACAGCATGAATAACTTAATCAACCCCTGAGGGGGAAAAACACATTGTGGTGACGACAGTTGTGTTATGTACACAGCAGACAGGTGAGTGTCTGAGCAAAATCAAACATACATACACACGTACATACACGATATCACATACATACATACATACATAGGCCCTATAATATACATGATATCCAAACCATAGGAATAATTATACTAGTAGTTGTTGTGGAGTGTCCAATCTGAAATGGCCGCAGCCATATTCATATGCATGACGATCATTAGGGCCTATCATCACTAACTGCGTATAACTCAACATTAGTTTTGTTACAAAAGCAATTTGCATCAGGGTGTTCTTTTTCGACTTCTCAACATAGTGAGTGCGTAAGAACATGGCGCAAAAGAATAAACATGAGCAAATCCTGAAATAGAAACCGTTGTGTGTGTGGGTGGGTCGTTGTTGTTGTTATTATATTCGAGGAAGTGTCATAAGTACACAGGAGCCATGTTGATGTTCCCGTATAGGACATCGTGACAGCTGACTTTCTGGAATTCAAGCAAACCAGTATCTTCTTTCTCTCTCTCTCTCTCTCTCTCTCTCTCTCTCTTATATATATATATATATATATATATATATATATATATATATATATATATATATGTATATATATATATATTATACGTATATATATAATTTAACTATCTATGATACCTCTAATTAATGAATGCTGTTATGTCTCTTGCCTTGTGTTCGTTACCAAACCCCCATCATGCCAGACACTCAGACATTAATATATTATCAAGATATATGTTTGTATGAATATCACTACCGAATAATTAGTTTTACAGAAAAACATATGGAAATAAACAGTGATATAAATAATAATACGAACACATTGCAGTTGACTAGAATCTGAGAGCATATCAATATGCAATACCACACATCTACATTGCATCATGCTGGACTAATGAAATTAACCATAGAGGACAAAATCAAGATCGCCCTGGGCATGCTCATGAGTTCTAGTTGATGGCTTTATAAATCATATTTATATTTAAAGATGACCCTCTTGATAGAAAATGTAAAAGTTTTTTTTTTATTACCCCTTATTTGATTAGTTTGATACAATACATTCCATTTGGAAAATGTTAACTTTGTTGTTGTGTGATTTTACCCCTTGCTCTCTCATGACGAAATATAATATTGACATTTTGTAAGAGGGCCTGCGGACAATGCAGTTTGAAAACTAAAAACATCTCTTGACAAAAGGGGATAAAGAAAATACTATATTGATCAGATGACCATACAATTAAACATAAGCTCTGCAGTTGTGTAATTTAGTTCGATAATCTCCCTACCAGAGTCTGTATGGAAAAGTAAGGGAATTCCGCTTTAAGTGCACTTATTTTCTCGTGTGGAGAGAAAATGGGCTCCGCAAAATACTGGATCCTAGATGATTGTACATTGATATGGTTCATTCGAATCCAATTAGGAATAATTTGATATGATTGGTGGAAAGAAAATGCAGTCCCCTTTCATCTTCCGATTGCCTAGTTCCTCCCACATCATTGCCCCGCTCAAAAAAAAAAAAAAAATCATATCCTGCATAAGATCACGAGCCTCGATGAGATTGTCAAGAAGATGCTAACATACGACCATAAATCGCGCTCCTCCATCTACATGAGGCCAATTTACAGGGGTTTTAAGGGGGATACTCAAATGGCTCCATCAATAATGTCCTTACGGAAGGCCTCAATCTGTACCACCATAACGACAGTCTTGCAGGAAAATCGTCAAAGTTCATTTTCATCTCTTGTTTGTCTGGCAAAATATGGTTTTGAGTAAGGTTTCCGCAATTTCAGTCACAAATGCATCAAAAGTTAAATTGATAATCCAGTTTAGATCCGGAGTTTTATTCAAATTGAAATCACATTGTACTACAAATGTAATCATACTCCATAGGGACCTTTCGAACACTGCACGTGCATTATTTTGATCACGTAACTTTCATGTCATTTCTTCCATGCTTTTCTCTTTGTCTTGTTTTGCTAGTTCGACAATTTGTTACTTTTTATAAGTAGACTGAAAACTATGATCCTGCTTTTAGCAGTCGATTCCCCTCCATTTCCAGCAACTTTGATTCGGTATTTGTCATAAAGTCACATTGTTCACTGTATTTCAGTTCGCAGTAATTTCCTCGATTGCATTGTACTGATTTCGTGTCATTATGTGTATTCAAATATTTTATTGGAATTACATTTTTTGTTGAAATGACATAGATGAAATGAACAAATGAAAAACGCTGTTTAAAGAATAGATGAAAGATCTACCGTACACTTCGAATTAAAATTACTGAGATTAATCAACTTCGTTTTTCTCTTCCTTTGTTATACCACGCTGTGATGAATAACTGTATCATATACTTTAAATACAAAATTATTGAGGTCAGTCAACGAGATTTACCCACACCGTCTCTGATTATAGTTGATTTTGGATCAATGAAAGAGTTAAAATTGATTTTGCAAAGTTTTAATTGATTCGGGAGGAAGTTATAATTGATATTGATATCAATTATAGGTCTCTTCATAAAACAGAGTTATATTGTTGATTGCGAATTCATCATTGATTTATAGACTTATGATTGATTTGGGAGAGTTATCATTGATGTCCAGGACTTAGAATCGATTGTAAATTTTGATAAAATAGGCCCAGAATGCTACTCGCCTTTTGATGACTTTTTATAGTGTATAGTTGTGTTTTTTTTTTTCAATTCCAAGACCGTCATTCATATTGCAGGGTCAATCGCCGCACTTGCAATTTTACCACTTTCCAAAATAGACATTAAGTCGTCATCAGAGGGGAATTAATCTCAAAAATACATGTTAATTTATGTAAAATGTAAAAATATAAGAAGTACATATTAGTAAAGTTAGAAGAAATATCGGACAATCTGTTCAAAACATTTTTTTTTTTTTAATTTTGGTTAAATCCATGTGCCGTTATTGCTGGATATGAAGAGCACATATTTTATTATTGTCACATTGTATATAGGGCAACGATATAAAGAAATATACAAAATCTTTTCATTTTACAAACGTAATGAAAGAGCACTTGATTAACCTCTTTCAGAAGGAAGACAGGATGAATCTTAAACAAGTGTTAGCAACAAGTCGAAGTACTGTGTATACGTTTCAAAAGAATGAAATTTTGTGGTGTTCTCTTTCGACCTTATTCACGTCGTTGCCCTACCGTGACCTTTAAAGGGATTGTTGGATTTTCCCCACACTTCACTAATGTGTAGAATGATTTTGCATTCACTGAATCCTCATATATATATATATATATATATATATATATATATATATATATATATCATATAAGATTAATGGTATCAATTTAAACCAGGTAGATATATCAAGTTTCTCGGACTTTATATTGATAGTGATCTATCCTGGAAAAAGCACATTAACTATTTAAGTAAAATTTTGTCCAGAAACATAGGAATTTTAAACAAGCTGAAATATTATTTCCCCGTACATATATTACAAATTATATACTCAACAATAATTTCCCCTTACCTCAACTATGGAATTCTAGCATGGAGTAATTCGTCCAGATTTTTGCTTGATTCGCTTTTCCTTCTTCAAAAACGCACCATCAGAATTATCAATAACGCCGGATATCTATCTCATACAAATGAATTTGTTCACAAGAATAAAATTTTGAAATTGATTGATTTGTTCGATTATAATCTAGGTATTTTCATGTATAGATATTCCGCAAATAATCTTCCTGATGTTTTTCTTCACATGTTCAAAAGAAACTACTCAGTTCACAATTATCCCACCCGCCACCGGGACGCTTATCACCTTCCACGTACTCGCACAATTTTCGCGATGAAAACAATTATGTATGCGGGGCCGAAATACTGGAACGATCCCCCCCCCCCCCCGAACTCGCAGGTTGTTTATCACTATCATCCTTTAAATGTAAATTGAGACAGTATTTATTGAATAATTATATCAATTGTTCAGACATAAAAAATTATGAACAGCCGACAGTCTCAGCTGCAGGTTGAAAAAAAAAACCAGTTGACTCTTCATTGTGCCGTAAAAAAAAAAAAAAAAAAAAAGGAAGAACGAATGCAAAGCAATAACATTCCTCACCAAAGCGTAATCTTCGGTCGATTATACCACGATGCGAAGCACGGCATAAGAACTAAGCATGAACAGAAATCGGATTATACGCCTGATGCTGCGATCCGTCTCAACTCTGTTGATCAGAACGTCAAACCCTGATTTTTATAGGCGATATGGGTTTTGCTTTGTGACAAGTTGCGATCGATTCCTTTGCTAGCACTTAGAATGGAAACTTACACGGTATCATCGAGTATAAGATGTTTCCAATTTGTGTTGAGGAATCTTGTAAATGAAATGATTTAATTCAATTCAATTTAATTTGATTTGATTTGATTTGATTTGATTTAATTTAATTTAATGTCATTTCATTTCCAACAGCACAAAATGTATACACATAGTAACACAATCAGTACAATGTTATAACAAAGAAATCTTACTGTCAACAGACAACAGATACTGTGGTCTTTCTGATTACACCAAATTAAGGGTGAAATTGCTGGAAATTTGCATTCATGGTAACAGAAAATTTTCAGGAATAATGATCCTAACGAATGCATGACCACGCACACTGAAATCCCATAATATACGTGTTGCACCATACTAACTTGTTGATGCAAGCCATTATAAGTACGGTTAGCATCATCATCATCATCATCATCATCATCATCATCATCATCATCATCATTATCATTATACTGTATCATTTTGATATGCGTTACGTGTCTCACTTCTGCCGTAGTCATATTACATAAATTGCATTGATCTGTATTCGTTTGTCATTCGTCAAATCGTCTGATCAACCTAAAACAGAACTATGAACCGCTTCCCAAGATGCATAAGCGACTCAGGTAAGTGCAATCGGTAGATGATTTTTTTTTCCAATCACTTTTGTCGCTGATTCTAAATTTGTTGCCGTGGTAAAGACGGGCGAGCTCCACATCAATCGAAAGACGCGAGGCTCGAGCAGCCACGCGAGGCAGAGCTGTCGAGATGGTAACCATCATCATGTTCGATTTGTCGTGTAGATACGTGTCCGGAATCTACAAGAAACAGAAATATCCAAGCTCCCCCCCCCCCCCCTCTCACGTCTGATGTTGACGATCCTTCCCCCTAGACTAGAAAAACAAGAGAACCGCGAGGCCTCAAGCAATAATGATACTAATGATAATAAAGACATACCCCGGATAATTATGTTCCCTCAACCTCTGCTATGTGACAGGATTGTCGACACGTTTTCTCCCCCGTACAGGAGATTTCTTTTGCCTCATCACATTGTACCCTGAAAAGAATAAGACAGAAATAGATAGATAGATATTTAGACAGATAGATGGGGGGGGGAGGGGGGGGGGAAGCAGTGAGAGAGACGGGGGAAAATGTCCGCTCGAAGACAAAGGGTTTCGAGCACACGAAACTTGGTGACACATAGTTTGACAAACAAATCGTGCTTGCAGTAATGAAATCTTGACGAAATAGGACTCGTTGAATGAGAATGAAAAAAAAAAGTCACTTTTGCAGGTCTTCCGCCAAGCTGTTTATTTTGCACGGTCCAGCTTCTCTATCTCATCTCTCTCACTTTCTCATTCTCCGTACCTTCCTTTCACTGTGATTCCTCTTTAATTTGGTCCCCAGAGTATGTCCCCGCTCTTTCTGCTCGCTCCCTGCCGTCCGGTTTGCTCTGGGGTTATAACATTTTTAACGCTCGCAATCCCGTCATTTACCCGCGCTGATTTGTTTGAATTTTCACTTGGTACCTTTCAGTATTCCCCCACGTGCCTCGATCTTTCTTTTCTCTCCTTTCTTGCGTTAGAATCAGACACAAATTCAAAATATAGACAATGTTGACAGTGTATCATATTCCATGCGTCATCGGCAAATCTCACGCCGACTAGTTTGCTCAATTCAATATACACTTTCAACCATCTTTTACTATATATTCCATTACCGACTCGCATGTTCGTGTTACGCGATAGGAATTGGTCACACCTTTCAGTCACTGACTATACCTGTCCAGGATGTATACATGTCTCTGAAATCTGTATCCAACATCAGTCAGAATTCTATTTCAGACGTTTGAATATTCTATGACAACAGGTGAAATATACGAGAGCGATTCCATACCCTGGTTTGACTACTGTATATGCAACGACTTTATTCAACAAGTTTTGCGCTGCTTTGTAGCTGCAGTGCTGATAGACCCTGTGCAGGGAACGACCAAGCAGTACCAATGAAAGCTCCAGAATTGCATGGCTGTATAAAACATACAAATAATGATAGTAAATTCACGGACTGATTATCAGTTAAATGATGACCAAGTTTCAAAGTATCGCACGAAATGTTCAGTGAAATCATCATCATCATCATCATCGTCATCATCATCATCATCATCATCATCATCATCATTATCATCATTATCTTCAAAGGATCATTATAATATGTCCAATGCTATTACAGCAATTCCTTTAAATAACATACATGTACAATACATTTCCTGCTTTGCAAGGACGTCGTGTTGTGTAACCTGCACGAGGAGCGCAGCCGCACTCGAATGCCGCCTACATTGCTTTCATTGATAGCGCAGGGGGTGTTTCACGAAGAATCTAAGTCAAACTTAAAATCTAAGATTGACTGAAAAATTTTGGTATGCTGTGTATGTCTTCAATGTTGCTAAACTTTGTAATGAAAATGAAGATTTTGGTGATATTCATGTAGCAATTGATAATACAATATAGAATAAATAACAAAGGAATTATTCTGTAAACATTAATGATAATCAAAAGTGGGTGGTGATTAGGCTAATAAAATTGAACAGGGAAACCATTGGCATACCATGATTTTTAGTAAATCCTAGATTTTAAGTTCGAGTCAAATTCTTCGTGAAACACCCCCAGATTGTGTTTTGTGCCACATTCGAGTTAAACTCAACCCTCATTTTGGAGAGATTGATCTTGAATGTATATCGCCACCTGTTGAGTGACGAATCCATCAAGATGTTCGATGATGGAATCTCATACTGTTCGTTTCAAACAACGCGAAAATGATTATCGCTGACGTCATTGGTCTGATTGTTGGTTACGTCAGACCATCGTAATTGTCTCCCGTCTAAACAATGAGGGCTCCATCCATTCATTGTTGGACCAAATTTCGATCGATTTCAATAGCGCGGCTTTGAATGATTTGACCTTTTGAAATGTCCACAAAAATAGAGTATTTAATGATTCGAGCAGCAAGAATCACGGAGAGCTGTCTCAGACAATATTCACGAGCTGGTAAGCGTGAAAATCTACCTTGATAATCACAGCTTATATAAAGATTTTGAAAGGTTTTGTGGGGTATTGTTTTTGTCAATACGCATGCAGAGCAGGTGTCTTGAACGAAAGTCATACCTCATTATGAGAGGTGGGGTTTTTCCCGTTCAAGGTTCATGCTTAGTAATGCTCTTATTGTGTACAGCTCGCTATAACAATCCCCGAGGCCCAGCTAGAACTGGATCAGGTATCAGATAGATTTTTTTAAAAAACTTGTATTAACATAATATGATTTTTTTTTTCACACCAGCTGCTCGAATTGCTTTCAGCAGCTGCTATCAGCAACTATATCATTATTATTAATACTGCATGAAATATAGGTGAAGTAATCGTAGAAGCAGTAGTAGAGTAACTGTTGCAGAAAGAGATGTAGTTATGAAGTTATACTAACAGGAGGTTGTAGATTTCAAGCACTGGCAGTATAGTTGTCAACAATATCCTATAACCAAGTGTTTGTAAATGCAATTTACTACAAATCCAAAATGCATCTTGATGACGAATAAATGGTGATATGGTCACAGAAAAGTGCAAAGCATGTCCGAGAAGCAAGGGGGATAGCATGAGAAATTGTTGATATCATACTCCTTCATGCACACATATTATCTGACACAGGTGAAAGGAGGAAGGTAAGGGAGACTTAGTCCGATTACAATGAAAGGGACAGACGGAAATTAGCAGGATGAGAAGGAACGAGGCACTCAATCAGAATGCTGTCAAAAAGGCGTCTTTATGCGTTTCCGTTGGAAGAAATGGTGAATACTTCAGAGTGGAGTCATTCAGATTGGCGGGGAAAAAAAAATCGTTCGTAATCTCGTTTCATGAAACACGTTTCAGATCGTGTTTAAATTCATCGTCTGTTCATACAGACACTGGAACAATTTCCTCTCCTTGCAAAACTTCATTCCATACAACAGGAGTGTCAAGCAATCCATGGAGTGTTATTCTAATATGTAACTCTTTATGATCTAACTCGCGAGAGTACATAAACAAGCACTATGGCGGAAGTGAATTCAAGGTCAAGATAAGATCCGTCCCTTCAGTCTCGTTTAAAGGGTGTGTACAGTTCTGGTCGAGGTGAAGATTTAGCTTTTAACGTTTTGCGAAATATTCAGAAACCACTCTATGAGATGTCAAAGAGCATGCAGTTCTAATGGGTATCAAAAGTTTATTAGATGAAAATCGGTTTTGAAATGGCTGAGATATCCAAAAACAAGGTGAAACAAAGATATCCTAATAAAGTTGTGGCATGTCGCCTTTTATTATTAGCACTTTTTGGGATATCTCAGCCGTTTGAAAACTAAAAAATAAACGTTGAATCCTTCTTAAAATTACATGCTCTTTCATATTTCATGAAAGGCTTTTCACAATCTTACTTAGGAATGTTTAAAACATGAATCCCTACCTCAACCAGTACTGTACAGTCCCTTTAAGGGATCAAACCATTCAAAATAACAAACATACATTCAGAATCGATGACTCCAAAACATAATTGGAAAAATGTTTTTGAAACACTTACTTGGGAGAAACACGATACAAGTTTACTGTAAGACTAACAAAACTACTCGATGAATATGAAACGAGCAAGTGTGATATGAAGACATGATGACGGGTATGAAGGCAGAAGTGCGAGCTGACAGTAAGCAGTGATGACAGAAACAGCAAGTTTCCAGACGTGAAAGGCGTTGGATATTTAGACCAGCCTCCTCACTCCAGTATACTGAAGTCCGTCTACTGAAGATAGAAACATATTGTAAATGAACTGATGTTGCGCTATTTCCCTTCCTATGTATGCAAGTCTGATGGATAAAATATAGACACCAGTGGTTACGTATGTCATTACTCATTATCATGATACAGTGGTATCGATATCATTATGAATACATATTTCATCAAATGCAATATACCCCCTCCCCCGATCGTCAACCGCAGAAGGTAGAATGCATCCAGTTGAATAAAACATACAAATAAATTTGCAGAATCTCTACCACACAATCCATTATTTACGTTTACATCAGATATACCCATAAAAGTTTGCATTATACTTTTTGCGATAGCTTCGGGGATTTTCCGAAGGTATCACACGAGAGCGCTGTAAGCCACACTACATAAAAATAAACGGAAATTGCCCTCCATAAGTTTGTTCAGGGTCCCAATTCATTAGATTTTTTTTTCAACTCTCCCTGCAATGATAAGTGTTATGTTAACTACAAGAATCCTGCCTCCTGATTGGCCGTTGCTACAGAAAAAGGCATTGCAGTAAGACTTGTAATCCTCACATCTTTTATGAATTGGGACCCTGAATTTAATGGACATTTTCTCAATGCCTGTTCACTTTCACACCCTGCCCCTTTTCCCTCCTTTCTTTTCACCTGTTCTTCCAACAACACAAACACTCATAGGTTGTGTCCATTAACACACACACACACACACACACACACACACACTCTCTCTCTCTCTCTTCCTTTTTTTTTTCTGTCTCACTCTGTGAGCCGTATGTCAATCTCTTTGGTTTAAAATGCAGAGTGATGGATTATCAAGAACAAATATCAACAACAACAACAAAAGTAGCAGAAGAATAATTTGATGTGTCGGGGCTATCTCGTCTGAACGAATTCGATACCCGGTATCCCCTTTTTGGTCGTTGCTGTGGTATCCCAACATCCATCGCAGTGTGACATGATATATTAGCCCTTTTCTCTCTCAAACACACGCACACACACACACACACACTTCTTTTTTCTCTCTCTCTCTTTCTCTTCCTCCAGTAAACTGTGGTCTACCAGGTGGTTGACGCCATGTCATCCTCCGACGCGACGAACCGCGTCGGCATTCCGCATGGGTAACAAACACCCATCGCGGCGAAAAACTAAACAAAGCAAATTAAAAGAAAGAAAAACGATACCAGCATCAATTTGATCCATCCATGGGCATTGTGGTGTCTAACCATGCCCACCCCATCATCATCATCATCATCATCATCATCAACGAAAACGACAACGACCATCATACAGATAAACAGAAAGTCATCGTGAAAGTTGTCCTAACTTTCCTTCTGGCTCCTACCGCAGATTTCACGTCTTGACTATACATGCGGGAATGTGAAATATAATGACAGCCAACTGTGACTCTCAATACTCGAATTCATTTGACGTTCTTGGTAGCTTCAAACTTATATATTGAGACCTGATTTCTGAAATCATAACGTTCAAGAAATCAGAAAAAAAAAACGTTAAAGTTACAGCTACTTCCACAATGCAGCTGTTCCACATATTAACTAATGCAATTAGGGCGTCTGACGAAATTTCTTAACGAGGTAACGTTTATCTGTCCTAGATATACTGAGGCCCTATCGCTCCTATATCATACACTATACAATAAGTTCTACTAGCACAAAAAGTACAGATGTAAACTCTTTATTTTTTCGCAGTGTGATATGGCACATCGTAAATTCTAATGTTACACTATTGAAAATAAAATTGAAGATAATGTAAGGATTGGAAACCCTTAATATGAGAGAGGGTTTTTTAATTACAACGTGATGTATTTCATCGCATAAAAATCGTTTGCTTAGATCGTATCTGAAAAGGTATAGCATCTTTTCACGTTGTGAAACTTGCCATTTGGTCTGCATTTACGTCTTCCATTTAAAATCGAACAATTATCTCTTCGACGCCATAGCGCAAGTGTATACCCTCCCTTCCCAAAATTATCCAGCCACAATTTAATCTATTCGTCTACAGTACGCCTGACTTCCGTCTTACGGACGACGCGCAAAGTGACCAACGTCAGTGGCCGGCCGTCAGTAATTCAATCATTTATGCATATTTTTCTTATTCAATTACGCCTATTTTGACGAAGGCGCGTCTTTAGCCTGTTTTCGGTCAGTTGACATTACTCCCTGTAACATCCTACACCTTCTGTTAAATAAAAGAAAAAATATGCTTCATAGCATTTCAAAATTTGGACTTCTTCTATGGTGGAAAAAAAAAAACAACTGGAGAGTTACGGTTCATCAAGAGCACGGATAGGGACAAATAAGTGCATGATGGAGTCGTGTTTGTTTGACATTTCTGCCATGCTAGCCGAGTCTAAATCGGTCCTTATTGCTCGCACGCGGCATGCGAGGGCTACTCTTTCATTCAAGGGGAACTAATGCATTCTGGGAAGAAGTCTGTTGCTCGCTCGGTAGGTATATATAGTGGTCTGCCTGTGCATGTGATGACGGTATATTGCATGCCGCCTTGTAAAGGTCGCCGTGATCATCCCCGGCACGTTAAGCATTTCTCGATATATCTATACGCGTTGTGGTGAGGAAGATCACCCCTTGCTAATGAGCGGGTGATTCCACCCGAAAGGAGCTTGTCGAGATTAGAGGGGAAGAACTATAGGTAGATAATCGAATACGACAGGTAATGAGGAGAAGGGACTCTACAGAAAGGTGTAAACCGGCCAGCAGTGTTCAGAGTTATTGAATTGTCAACAAAGCGCCCAATTGTTGAGGTATAAGATGTATTATGTTGAAATACCTTGAATATCGTGATTTCTTGACTTCTTGCTTGTTGTGTGATAGCCGTCAATGATATAGGTTTGATACGTTCCTTCGTCGCGTCTCTGCGTTTTCTCCTCTTCTCAACAAAGAGGAGGATCTTACGTGGGATATTGTCGTTTCCATGGCTACAGGAGGGAGGGAACTTTCACACAGAGAGCGAGTGAGTGAGAGAGGGAGGGGGCAGAGGGAGTGATGGAAGGGGTAGAGAGAGAGAGAAAAAAAAAAGATACAAGACAAATCATATTCCAATATTGCAGTACGAACGTTGTCCCAAGCTTCGCAAAGATTCCGTCACCGCATACGAGAAAAACGTCATAACGTCCTAGAAGCGAAATTGATCATTCCTCGTTTCGCGCCACCGCGACTCCGGTTTCCTTCACGTTTTCATGCCTTGAGCTATGATTCCTACCTTTCCGCTCAATCGTCGGTGCAAAAATTCACAGACGATATTCGATATTTGGTGATGCTAGACAAGGCTCAAGAATCAGAATACATGGGCTATACACGGGACTGGGAAAGAAGAGGCTGAGGATATTGGAGCTACAGCGTCCGTCATTACTCTTCGCATGTTCTCCTGATGAGTATCAACAAACCTTTCACTATCGCTTTATAACACTGTAGATCATTGCAAGGCAGCTCGCGAACTCTTTGGGTCAGGAAGAGGTAACGAAATAATGTGCTCCCGGTGCATGCTAGCCGTATAGACAGCAGAGAAGAACGAAGACCAATACTGGTCATACGTGTTAATATAAACTACTACAAGCTGGAATCCATGGGAGCAAAAAATAATGACGATGATGAGGAGGAGGATGGCAGTAATATTGATAATGATGATGATGATGATGATGATGATGATGACGATAATTATAATGGTAGAGATAATAATAATGATAATAGAAAAATAATAATGGTAATGATAATAATAGTAGAAAAATAATGATAACAATGACAGTAACACTTACAAAATAATGATAACAATGATAAGAATTATATTAACATCAATGATAGGGTCTATGACATACAGGTCTGGAAGGAGTACTACTAGTAACCTGTTTTATTGGGAATTATATTACTGTGATTCCTTATGAAAAATCTTCTGAATATTCATGATGTATTAACTAACTACAACTAATGTGTCTGTTTCCGTTGTTGATGCTATTGTTGTTCAGTGATGTACCCCATTCATCACACGAGGCTTCAGTCAAATTAGCGTCACTCGTATAAATCCATCGTCGTGAAAAATGTCTCATAACATTAATAAAAATTCTCGCCTCAAGTCTGTGGTCCACTTTCTCCCACCTGTGCCCGTGAAGCTAACATTAATATGGGTCTTGGATTTAGGCTATCCTCATATCCTTTGCAAGGTCATCAGGGAGCCTCCTTTTACATATTTTAGTGATTCTAGCGCTGAAGGTTTATAAAACAGGTTGCAGGCTGGAAACCAGGCTAAATCACATCCATGCGTTGGAGCAATCTTGTGGAGGTTAGAGCATGGTTAGAGGATAGAGATGCTGCTGTTCCTGAGGATAATGATGATGATGACATTTTTTTTATGGAGGTTGTCAAGGTGACAGGGCTGTGCATGAAGCTATTGATTGATGTGTGTCATAAATCTGCGAGAAAACATTTTATTTACGCATACGACCGTGTGAGAGCAAGAAAAGTAAACAGCAGTAAAAAAAAATAAATAAAATGATAGTGAGTTATTTTTGTCACTCTTTTCATGTAAATATGCCATTCGAGAGATTGCACCCGAATTTCTCCGTCTGGTGTCGTAAATTTCTCTCGCATCGCGATTATGTTTGGTTAGGAATGTATGGCCACATTCAGACGCAATTTAGGCAAGGCAGGTGAGAAAACGTGAGGGGGGAAATAATGAGGACGGGGGAAGAAGAACGAGATACAGAAGGGAGAGAGGGAGAGATGGGGAGAGAGAAGGGGTAGAGATAGAAAGAGAGAGAGAGAGAGAGATGGGCACGCAGACAAACTGATTATCATGCTGTGGTATAGTGTCCACTTTTTGGTTGCAATCTCTGTCTATATGTCTATACTTCTATATACCTTTTCTCTCCCTCAGTCTCTATTTATCTATCTATTTTTCTTATATCTATATATTTTTCTCTCTATCTCTCCCTCTCTTTATCTCACTGTATCTTCATACTAACTACCTGTAACAGTAATAATTATAGTTTTATATCTGAGTAACCAAAATATATCTCCTTTGAAACACTGCATTCATTCCACAAAGTAATACCCCCATCCACCTCGCCACCCCCTTTCTCTATCACTCTATAATACGTAGATATCTCTCCTAAATTCCAATGATACGGTAAAATTCACACCATCAGCCGTTTTCGCAAAAGATGACTTTCAGACTTGGTGCTGATAGGTGTCACCCGAAGAGTTACATGCATAATCAATACGTCACAATTGCAATGCATCAACGTCATATTAGCAAAGAGAAGTGTCATGGGAGAGCATACTGCGTCACATATCTTCCTATCTCCATTTTCTCCTTGCTATCTCCCCAAGCTGTTATATATTTTATTTCACTTTCTCTTCAAATCATGACACCTGTGGACATGCTTCAAATCTATATTTATGCACAGTTTTCTGCATTGAAAATATAACATGGGAGTTACAGTGATTTTTATTCATTTTTCGAAAACAATAAGACATTCAATCGGTACATTCAATGGGTTAAAACATGAAATTACGCACACAATAGACTGATAACAGCCTGGAAAGAACAAATGTTGGCTTAGACCTATTTAGGATAGAGGAATAAATGGTAATCTGACTGAATTTTGGCTGGATTTTATATTGGTGGGACTGAAATGCAGAAGGCTGTATAACCAAGCGAAAGAGGTCAGGTTATGCGTTACTGTATTTCGGCTTTGCATTGCGACGATAACACATCACCGGATAGCATAATGTTCTGCGAGTTTGACGGAAATACTGGCTGGGCATCACTGACTTTCAGCAAGCACGCTGAGATCTTGACGGAAAATGTGTCCCCACCCCCACAAAAAATGGAAACTTAACAATTTTTATCTGTATTTCTTTCATCAAGCCATGTTGTACCATGTGACTTGGTGATATCATCACCCTATCTCACTTGTGGTATCACCAGTCGGTGAAAGCATGTGAAACCGCCAACACCACGACTCTCTAATCTCATATCCGGTTTTGATGTAACTTCTTCCAAATTTAAAAATGTTCTCCCGATGTATCAGCCACTGAGAATATACACACCTTTGACGACATAACGTCATAGATGATGTTTCAAACTTCTAAGATACCACACGAAGAAAAGGGAAAATTGAATTGTCTTGACGTACTGAAACGAAAACAGCAAATTGCGAGCATTTAAGGAAAAACCGGTAAACATCAAGATAATTATGACCATTCTTTTTATCAGACATTGGAAAGTCCAATAATGTGCCTTTCAAAGGGCACTTGGAAGTGATACTTTTAGTGACGTGATTATGACGTCGTTCCACTAACTCCCAATTCATGCGTCGAAATGTCAACAACTAAAACATTTTTTCAAGACATTGATTTTGTTCTCCATGACAAATGATCGTCTATTCCTTTTATTCATTGCAAGACTTTCATCTTAGTTAGTAAAACACCACTTTCACAAGAGATATAAGACTTCAAGAAAAATCAGTTTCATTATACTTTTATACGACCACACTTTCATCTCTTTGCATTACAGATGAAGGCGGACATGGTTGCCATGACAACAATGATGAGGTATTCAGTGTCCCTGCTGGATTACCAACTAACACCCAACTTGACATAAAGGTCCTCTTTCCTTTGATTATTCCTCTTGCTGATTTTCGCCTTGATTTCACCAATCTCATTCAAAACAACTCCATCTGTCACCCTCTACAACTGTCTAATTATGTTTGTCTGTCTGTCTGTCTGTCTGTCTGCCTCTGTCTCTCTCTGTCTCTCTCTCTCTCTCTCTCTCTCATTTAGGTAAATTTTGTACGTGATTCATTGCGAAGGAAGTGGGAGTTGAGGGGAATTATTGCCTTACAACACTGTACAATGATATAGTTATAGATCGTTATAGACTATCACCGATAACTTCACTGTCGCTTTAAAACTGAAGACCTAAACAAAATCTCTCGTATTTGTCATATTGCGACTACTTAGTTATCAGACGCCTTAAACAATTTAAAGAGAAATCAATCCGGAAATCTTTAAAAAGTACCCTAATTTCCCAAACGACAAACACCCGCTTATAGTTTTTCATCTTTGACTAATGTCACCAGTAACACGATAGCCCATCCCATGGAAGCAAAATTTGGTTTGATTGGGAGCGCTTTCCACTGCCTATAATAATCGCAGCTTTCTGATAGGATCTTCAAGCCTTAAGGCAGTGGGGAAGTAAGCGGCGGGTGCCTGGAAAGATGGAAAGCGATATAATGAAGGGAAGACGACACCATCAAGTATACCTAGGGGGGAATGGATGGGTGGATCGAAACTTGAGGACCTCGAAAGAGCTGTAAAGTTTGGGTTTTTCGACATTATTTTCACATGAAAGTAAAAGTAAGCTTACAGATCAAATACCGTGTATACAGCATTTTAATGTCCACTGACAAAAATAGCATGGTTTCAACACTGAATTGAGATAGAAAGACGCCTTTCTATCTAAGAAAGAGGAAATCACTTAATATGAGCAGTTAGGGATCATTAGCAGCTCAAATAAATTACTATTCCTTGTAAACTTGCATGTACACTTATTTTAAAAACTTGAATTTCGAATGCTCTAGTGATGGTGGTTTTGTTCTTTATATTTATGTAGTGGAACAAAGTGGTCATAAATCTCCGTGAATAACGGCCTTTGACCATATCTTCCGCATAGCGAGAAAGCGAGGAAAGACAGTCTCCATTCTCACGTGCGATGATTTATATGTGACACAAACATAATAGATATCCGCTGTCTTCCAAATCAGAAATCACTGCTGTTTAGCATGAAACAAATGATTTGTCCTCCCCCTTTAGCTGTTTAGTATTAGTATTTGCTTCAATTCTCTAGAACAACTTTGAGCTCAAGGCAGCCATCACTTGGTTTACTGGAACCTCTTCACGCTCAAATGCCGACGAAAAGATTCCGTTCCCCACGTCGCGGTGTGTCCTTCGAAAGTTTCTCAGTAAAAGAAAAAAAAAAAAGAAAAGTAAAAGCGTTTCGGTAAGCAGAGAGAAAGGGCATTTCAGGTCTTCAAATCCTATATCTTTGATCACGATGCAGATCACTGCGCTAATTCCCCACCGTCGGGGACGGCGCTTTTCTCTTTGGGATGGGGGAATATATAATCTCCGAAAATGTTCGTTAGTTTGACTGAAGTATACCACGCATATCGAACTTCATTCAGCGCGCGCTAAGTAGGAGCTTTATAGTCTGTTCTATACAGTTGTGAATGAGAGCAACTTTTGGCTAGCAGTTTCCGGTTGTAAAAGAGACGGCCCTATCCTATGCCTGGAATGTGACTCTCTAAAAACACAGAGAGGATTAAAGTGCTTGCATACTTAATGATGTAACCTCTGTATAACGTTGTCTGCATACTTCTGAGTACACACACGACACTAATAATATGCCCCTCCTCTCACCCCCGATAGTACTTTCAACACAAGCTATCCGGGCATACCTAACAGTTTACCGTTGCAGTGAAATGAGGCAAAGAGCTAATGCTGTTCAAAAACCCATGATATACCAGCCCTTGCGGCTGAATCTGCCTCGTTATCATTATCTTCAGTGAGGCAATGAAAGAAATAAGTGTCATGAAAATTTTCCTGAAATCTCACTGCCTTGTCAATGTTTTTAAATGTGTGTTGCATTTCATTTGGATACACATTTTTCCCCAATGAATTATTTTATGTTGTGAGAAAGCCACAGAGTAATAACAAAACAAACATTTTGTTGTACCCATTTCATTATGTTCAGCGCATAGTTAGCTTGCTACCTAACCCTAAGTTAGATTAACGTTAATGAAATAGCATGACATACAATACTTTGAGTGATGCCAGCTTTCGGGAAACGTGCTTTAGTTATCTCTACCTCCCGTAACAGTCCATGCTGAGTTTGTTTCATGTTACGTTGAATAAACTATCGTTCTTTCCAGCCGCATTGTGTATACTTGTCATTATTCAAAGCAACTCTTGCGACGGGTGAAAGTTGCCTCAATTTACGTAAGGAAAGAAAAACGACGTATGCCTTTCGATTGAAAATCAAGAAGCATGCCGATAAAAGGCTAACCTTTCACTGAAGCTGTCAGGCATGCTTGGGATTGTGGAGGAGACTTCAGGTTACCGCTACTGCCCCTATCCCCTCTCGTCAGGCCGGTTAGAAGGAAAGTCGGTCGTAGGATATACTTGGAGGATCCAGCATCAACACTTCAGTGCACTCTGGAGGGTCACACTCGTCACCCAAAGCTAATCCCTCCAACGACTCCTGTCAATTCCAAGCGTCGGATCAGACACTCTTGTCGAGATAGGACGTTGAGGTCTCCTAAAAAGCCCACCGGACGCCACAAATCTAATAATAAGCCCACACCACTCTCGAGCTCCCTTCCCTTCTGTCCGTCTTGCTCTCTCTCCTTTTCCACCTTTCTACCTCTCTCCCTTGTTATTGTACACTCTCCACTGCTGAATTTCCAGACAAGAGGTACTTTGATATACGTGCACTGCACTTAAAATCGTCCAAAAGCTTTCCCTTTTTCACGTCTAGATCTCTAAGAGCAGACGACACCTGAATGCATGCACTTTTCGACACTACCACTTGCTGGCTCAGGGTCTCCCGCGCGCACAAGAAGATTAAGCGTCATTAGCGAAGTGTTGCATTAGTTACGGGGCTGCAAGCACGAAATTAAAATGGGGTATAAAAGAACAACTCATCCTACCTTCCCTGCACGTCTAGAGCGTCTTTCCCACTCCAGTCACTTTTCCTTCTCGCCTTTACTTTAATTTCCCTCCGTTACTTTCCTCTCCTTTTTATCGATCTTATTCCATCCACAGCACAGCAGGCATCGCAAACTTACTCCAGCGGCAGAGGTTTATATTATTTTCCCAGGCATGTTGTATTTCAACACGAGAGACTCAGCAATGATTGGGTGGCTGGAGCGTGCGTTCTGCGAGGCAGGGGACGACGCTCTGAGGAGTTTGTGGTTGCACGGATTGTCTGCAAAAGCACTTCACTTTGCCGCGCGCGGCGGCATCACAAAATACCCAGTCGTTCGACCCTTCGGTGCGGTGCGTCTCGGGAGAAACTGCGTGCACTATTAATAGTAGCGTTCATGCTTTTCACAATACACTGGTGTGTGTAAGGTGATGATTAAAAAGCTGAAGTATCCAAAAATGAAAATGACTCTAATCCCCACGTGAGCGATAGATTGATATCGTCCCCTTCATTTACATCTTTATTTTAACTTGGTAGGGTAGAACGTCTCATGTGAGACTTTTATCAGACTACTGCATCGACAGTTACGGATGTAGGCATAAAATTATTAATATACTTAGTATATAGTACCAATCACATGACTTTGATTTCACAGAAATCACCACACATCCAAGCATGAAGTGTTGACGATTCCGTCGACTTCAACCGTCACTCTTGGGTTTATGTAGGGAGATGGAAACTTAGCTTAATTGCTGTGTAAAGCCCGTCACTGATGGACAAGCGATTCCAACGTCTCTGTATTTTACTGCATACCTCAAAGGGAATGATCGCAGCAACAATCTGCGGATAATCGAGGGCGCCCTCATGAAACACGATCATGTTGATAGCAATGTAGTTCATCACTGACCTCATTGAGTTACATTCAGAATTCGTACATTCCGGTCGGCTTCCATTTTCTAAAATCTTAATACATTATATTTTCAGGTCCCGGTCTTTTTCTATAATCTTCTATAAAATGGCTTAAATATCCAAAATAGAGCAATCTTAACAAAATGTGGGTCGCTTTGTTTTACTTTGTTTTTGGATGTCTCGGACATTCCAAAATTGATTTTTATCTAATAAACCTTGAATTCCTCTCAGAATAGTATGCTTTGTATTATTTCGTAAGTGGTTTCTTGGTATCTCGCAAAAAGTTAAAAGCTCGATCCTCATCTCCGCCAATGCTATACCATCCCTTTAAAGTACCTTCTGCTTAACGGCAAACAGAGTTTTTTTGTGTATGTTTTCCCTTCTCACAACTATAAAGCTTGCCAGCAATAACACCCAGAAAATGCGTTTGATGTGAACAGGTCCTGAAGGAAGAATTACACCTACTATAATGCCCATAAATTTGCATACATTCTCAATCTGAACTATTCAATTAAGTGATGACTTTGCATTTGCTTTGTATATAAAATAAAGGGAAGAAGCGGCTTCTTCCTTTTTATGTAGGGGGAAGGAAACAAAAACAAATTCTGCCTTGGAAAATTTAATATCAGTTATGATTAATTTCAAATACAAAATCTCAGCTTGCGGGGTCACGTGAGTTGAATTGAAAATGGATATTGAACTCCTGTATAAACGGCGGGTCATAACCTGAACGGGCAGAACGTGCCTCTGTTGAATGAGTTGCACGGTTCGAGGGTCTGGTCTCCTACGTCATCATGACGTAACATTCAAACGTAAGAGGAAAGAACAAAAACCCTTCTCCACCATAATGAACAAAAACAGCAAAACTTCCAAAGAACAACAACACCAACAACAAAATCAAGAAACAGACACAGAACAAATAAAAATGTGCGACAGTGCGAAATCAACGCAACAGACCAGCAGAAGTTTCGGTGAAATCAGAAAAATTGTAGAGAAATGATACTTACCAATAGTATGTCATAATTATAGGATATGGCGATTTACGGAGACCTGGAAATGGTCGCTTTTATCAGTCAGTAATACGCAGAGAGCTTAGAATAAAATAGAAAGAAGGGGAGGGAGAGAGTGAGCAACTTGTTATTCTTTTAACTCACTCATTGTCATTGTCGGACAATTCATCGCCATAAGTGGTTGTGTTACCCTTGGTCTTGATAGGGTTAAATCATTTCTCGCTGGAAAAACAAAAATATGAAGAAGAAGACATACTCACTACTCCGAGATATGAAGGGCAGGGGGTGGAGAGGGTTAGCTTTTCCCTTTAAAAAAGGGCGGCAGCTCCCCACAAAACGGCAACGTGACTTTGCATCTGACAATCCCATTGTCTGTCGTGGTCCATGTGTTGCGGCATCACCCCCACATGATTATGATATCAGCAGCACCCCCGAGCTAGCCAGCTCGATACCCAGCCGGCTGCCGAAACCAATGATTCAAGGAAGCCTGGCAGAATACGTCAACGCAATCATCATTCTGTGAACACGCAATGTGTCATCTCGCCCGCATGGTGGCGCACTAATTAGACCAAGGCCGGCGTGAACCGCTTGCCCCTGGGGAAGGCGAAACACACGCATAATAATTCTAAACGATCTAAAGATAGTCTGCCACTTAAGCAGACGACGTAACGGCTATTTGCTCTGTAATTCATGTTTATCATGTTACGCATTTTGCAGTAGTTTAAATGCAGATTGGATAACAATAATCTCTGTTTATCTTGGTACCTTGATTCCAACGGAAATTGAGCTGTTATGAACAGACGATGATCAAAGCAAAGACCAGGAGAAATTCCATTGAAATAAGGCAGAATTCTTACAAAATGAAAGCAATTATGGAATTTCATTGGATGTGGTTAATTTCAGGGACTTCGAAAATTTGTTTAACCGTTTAACTTGCATGATTAAAATATCTTGCGTGGGCAGTCACAAAGAAAGTAACTGAGAAGAAAAATAAAATAATGTTGAGAAATATGACACAATTACACGTGGACAGCCAAAATGAGCGGAGCACACACGCAGTTAGGAACCACGACTGTCCCGTACCCAAAGGAACTGGTTAAAGGTACATTGTTAAAGGTGCAGTCATAACCTTCTTCCTGTTTATCTTCTTTCCTTTCTTTCTTCATTAACGGCCTTATGAAAATTAGTTTTTAGATTAGTTTGCGGCTTTGGTATTGTTGAGGAGCATATTAATATTTCTTCTGGGTGCATTTTCATTATAGCAATGTATTTCACTTCGGATAAGTTGTCTAGCTTGACATTCCACTGGTGTCTCCAAGGTGCCCCAGACTGCATCATCTCGATCTTCCTTTTAGTATGATAACTATTCTTAATGTTTCACGTTTTCTTGGATGTAATTATGTCATCATTGAATGTCATGTGTTACGTCATCAGCATGTTTTGATTCCTCGGACTTTAAACAAGAGGAAATCATTTTTTTTCTCCATAATCTTTTATTGATTCCATATTCAATACAATTTCATAACAGATCAAATCACATGTATTACAAAATCCACGCTTCAGCAAAACACAATTATAATGATATCAGACAGTACATTCGTAAAAAATATAAATTATGTTGCACCGGGAAAACAAAAACAAAAACAAAACAAAACAACAACATACACTGCTTACTTACTTTCATTAAAATCAAATCGAGCTGTACTTTCAGCATGACAGTACATTCATTAAAAAAAAAAAAAGAATACTTAACATGTCATCAATCTATACACAAACCTATTGGATTCTGCAGTCGATGGTCATGTTGTCACTGGTTGCGATTGGTTCCACTCCATATATTATTTGATTTGGATTTGCTCACTTCATCTAGGTTAAGTTCATACTATACAATTACGCTTAGGCCTCACTGCAAATAATTTGAAATACACAAATCGACTATAAATGTCATAGCAATGTCTTTCTACTTCTTCCTTACTGGTCTTTACCAGTGTTGTTGACGTCTTACTTCTTGACTCTCGTGCAGGTCGTTTCAAGAGAAAATAGCATTACATTTCTCTCCAATAGCACAATGTGCCTGGTTGATACCGTTTGCTAACTATATTGCTAGTCACCTGGGGTGAACCACGAGGGGTCGACCATTCACCCGTTTTACTTTTATGGGTAGAGATAGGTGGACCATTTTCATCGGGTTATCACCCTACCTACTCTTTTGAGCTGAATGAATTAAATGGGATATATCTTTTACACGTTCATGAGTAAAATGTGACTCTCTCTCACTCACAGGACCTCCATTTTATGTCCTATTGGAGGGACAGAGTGTTTTGCGTCTTACTAGAGGAGACGGTATAATAATTGTACACACATTGCGAATCAGTACTAGACTTGAACCAGGGTCCTTTGGATCTGTATGGAGGCAGACGCGATACCGACTGAGCCAACTCATATGGACTTCATTCCTTATCTTATGGATCAATCTCGTGCTACTATGTTATAGTATAGATCAACAGCGTATTGTAATTGTTGTATGTACTTTTTTGTGATTCTATGTGATTCTATGTATGTTACTTTAGTACAAGTATTATACCAACAAGCGTCATTGCCATTATAGTATTTTCATCAAGTTTCGAAATGCTAAAAAAACAACAACACAGAATTAAACGAAGTGAAGTGAATTTGAATTCCACAATGCTGTCATATTGTTTCGCGATGTCTAATTCTCCAAAAGTAGGGCAAAGATCAATATTGATGTCGAAAATGTCAACAGGACAATCGATGTATTGATTGACATTATCTGCACCTTCTTCCCGATCTGTCGCCCCGAGCTGCTAATGAATCGATACATTATTACCGATCATCGACCGATTCTTTCTCTTCTTGCACGACATGAGGGATTTTGAAGTACGCTGACTTACATGGGGAAAGATAGATGAGATTAATAAATTGTGTATAGAGTGTCTGGTTCAACACGTGATATGTTAGGACTGAACCCCATCAAGACACGTTCTGGGTGCGTTCGTATTTTCTAGGGGCTGGGAGAAAAAGAAAACAATGGAATTAAAAGAGTAATGATAAATCGCCGTTGTTTGTATTGCCTCAAGAGTATGATACATTTGTACTATTATTATGCTCTCGGGCATCATCACCAGAGCAGATTCGTACACTGGACGCATTTCCCCCAATTCGTGTGGACATTCTGCAGGCGAGCAGTTCGTTTTCTGGGTCTATGGTCCGACCGCAAGAATAATAATTCTGTAGGGTTTTTCACTGCAGATGGCAGCAAATAGTGTCGACGTAAAAAAAAATCTTCGTTATTGAATCGATAGTCCCATTTCGCTCAAACTGTCACCTCTCTTTGTGCATTCGAACCCATTGCCCTTGTCGTAGCTTCTTTTATGTCTTCGTCTTTGTTTTGTTTTGAGAGAAGTGTTCACTTATTCTCAGTTCTCCGTAGCTATATAGGAGCGCAATGGTGTGGTTTATTTATATCTATTACTTTTTTCTTTTCTCTGTGTGCGTGTGTGTGTGTGTGTGTGTGTGTGTGTGTGTGTGTGTGTGTGTTACTAGTGGTGGTGGCTAATATTTATCAAAATGTGTTGGTATACATTATTTTCCCACTGACTATCTCAGGAATTTTGCAGCTTGACGGAAATTTACCTGATCGATATAACCCGAAGACTTTAATTTGGAATCGATCTAAGAATGTAGTTGTGCGAACAAATACTTGCAAACATTGATAGTTTTTTATGGTTGTACCAAGACGTTTGTTTCATGATTTCATATACAATTATATTTAATAAAATTTAATCTATTTGATTACAAACATAAATGACTGGCATAACTTTCTTCAAAAAAAAAATCTTTCTCTAAAAAAAAAATAATAAAAAATAACGTTGTTTAGAAAGAGCATATTTATATTTATTTACCACACATCATCCTTATTGTGATATAACAAGATATTCGATGACCAAAAAGGTTCATAAGTCTCTATTTTGGAAGGATCATATATCATGATTTGATGATGATCCCAATGGTTATCAAACAAAGGTAGAATAGCCCTTTTCCAACGAAATTTGGAACGTCCTATACGTACAATGTAAAGTGATTGTTACGCAAACATCTACACCCACCACATCTATGATCCATGCTTAGCAATGCTATAGGCCATTAATATGTGTTAAGGGGATTTTCCCTTTCTTATACGGATCAGTGTGATTTAGAGAAAAAGAATTTTCATCTGTCGTACGCCTCATTTAGACTTTTCAATTAACGCCACATCTCTGATGATCAAAATTTGATATAAAATTCTACGCTGAATGAATCATTTCCTGGGGATATCTATCTTCATTTGATCAAAAATATGTTCACATTCTCCACTCTCTTTTTTAGATACTTCCCAACAAGATTGAACATTAGCCATACTTACATGTTGATCTTGAAAAATAAATACAAATGTTATGAAATATGTAATCAAAATTTTCTGTGTAAAAATCACTATAAATTTTGTTCCTCAGAATCAGAAATTTCCTTATCATTAACACATGCACTTTTGAGAATCGTTTTTGTCTTAATCAATTCCATTAAGTGTTATTTGAAATAGGATGAGTCACATTATGTTATATATCGTTCGATAATGCCATTTGTAGCATTGTGGAAGTCATTGTGGCCCTTGCGCAGATAAACCAATACGTTGAAAAAAATAAACATAATGCTTATAGACCTACACTGACCAAGGATGGTAGAGACTCGCATTATTTCAGCAATGCAACAATGTAAATCAATATTCAACACAATTTTACTTAAGAAATTTACCTATGTAGAATTTATGCATGCTTTCGTGTTTTTTTTTTCTTTGCTCTGCTTCCTTTAGCATGCTATGTACATCATTCTTCTTCATTGTAATCTGTTATGATTTTTTAGATGTTCTTATTCCTCATCCCAATCACTGTAAATTCTGAAATCCTGCATCTAATAGAGGCAATTTTCACGTTCAAATGCAAAAACTGTTAAAATCATCCGGAAGTGGGGACGAGACCCAGCGGTGACAATAGGTGGCGCTCTATATCTCTGGCTGACTGCGGTGTTGAAATCAGCTCTTTCGTTGGGCTTTGCTGCATGTATAGCAACGAACAACATTACTCCTGCATACACGCATTAACATTTTATTCAAGCATGATCAAAGCGAATTATTGAGTTATAGTATGATAGAAGACAAGAGTGCATGACGGACTTCTAAAAACAAAAACAACACACACACACACACACAGACACACACAAACAAAAAAACAAACAAAAATGTTAAAGGGACTGTATACAGTTCTGGTTGAGGTGAGGATTTTGCGAGATACTCAGAAACCACTCTATGAAATGTCAAAGAGCATGCAATTCTAAGGGGAATCAAAAGTTTATTTGATGAAAATCAGTTTTAAAATGGCCATTTAAATACTAATTTTCATCAACTAAACATTGAATCCTTCTTGAAATTACATGCTCTTTCATATTTCATAAGAGGTTTCTCATTATCTCACTTAGGAATGTTATAAACCTGAATACTCACGTCAACCAGTACTGTACAGTCCCTTTAAACACCGTCTTTTGATCTTCTGGATGCCTGCCAGTGGACAGCTCTTCATGCTGAAAAACAAAACAAAACAAAACAAAACAAAACAAACAAAACAAAACAAAACAAAACAAACAAACAACAAACAAACCTCCCTCTATCCATTTGGAAATCATTACGGTGTCTCTTGTCGATTTGTACTGTCTACCCCCCCCCCCCCACACATTCTCTCCCTTCCCATCTCTCTACAATTCTCTTAAATAGTCCCTTCCATTGTCATTTTGCACTATGTAGATGCTTTCGATGCTTAGGGGTGTGATTTTCGTTACTTATCATGATCATCTGTGATTTCTAATTTGCTTTTTATTTTCATAAGATGCCATGTTAACTTATAATCAGTAATTATTTTCCAGCTGCTGTAATAATCCATCCTATAACAGAAATGAAATCATTTCCACAGGTGCATTTGTGTCTTTGATAATCGGGGTTCGTTACCGCCGTCTTGCTGAGCAATCTAAAGATTTATTTTGAGCTCTAACATTTCAATTTATGTCGGCTATTATTTTGCTTGTAGTGATCAAATGAAAAATGCCACTTAATGATATGGAGGACATATAGGAATAATACTATAGGAACATGAACGGACATCCTGGTATTTAGCGGCGGCTGGAGTAAAAATAAATTTTCGATTGGTGTATTGGTTTACACGAAATAATCTCCTTTTTTTCATAATGAAAATCATGCACCATGAGACAAAAATATACCACGAAGCTATTAGAGTTATGGTCCATCTATATTCTAATAACCACAAGAAATATAATGAACAAAATTACTGAAAAGAATGGGGAGAGCCGAAGATCTTTTTATCTCCGACGAGGCGTCGTTTGAATCATCCTAAGAGTATTATTTTTGACTATTATTATGCTCTAGGGTATCACCAGAATAGATTCGTACACTGCACGCATTTCCACCGATTCATGTGAACATCGCGGGCGAGCAGTTCCTTTTCCACGTCTATGGCTGCGTTTATCAACGTTCCCCTGTTTAAACGGCTTTCCAAAGCCCTTTCCAAAGCCCTTTTCTAAAGCCCTTTCCATAGCCCTTTCCAAAGCTCTTTCCAAAGCCCTGTATGGTAGGGGTCCAACCCACCGACCGGGTCCATAACGACCGACCGCGCATTATAATGGCATTGCGCGTACAGAAAGAAAATGTACGCATGGGACTACGCGCAACGGTGTTCGATTCTTCACTGGGCTACGCTACCGAGTAAAATGTGGCGAAAACAACTAAGTATTCCCTCTAAATTACCAAAATTTAGCAAAATCGAATAAGGTTTATCGTGTAACTACATATAACTAGGCCTACCTTTGCTGACTCGTTGTTAGATGTAGAGTATCCTTCCGTAATAAATTTGACGATTTTGACCGCAAAATTGTCACCGCCGCTTGTACGATCGTGCACACACGTAGAATACACATACACATGACATAAACATTTTGTCGCCCGCTACGACCGTACGAGTTGATGCAGAAACGAGAAATGAATGTGAAAAAACAAACCGACTCATCTAATTTATTTCAATTACGATGAAAAGTTTCCTAATGAAAATCAAGTCAAATTCATCAAACAGTCCTTCAAAAGTAATATCGAAGGATTCAAAATATATTCAAATATTATTGGGGAAAAAAAATTACGACTAGAAAAAAACAGCAGCTTGTCGAAAAAACGCGTTTAAGTACGCTTTATACGTATTGTCAATAGAAGGCGGGGTGGTCGGTCGATATGAGCCCGGCAACTGAGTGCGGAAAAAATGACACCCCACGCGTTCGAAGCCGCCATCTAGAGCGCGTACCTCAGATCGCATTTTCAGTGCGCGCTTGTGAATCCGGAGTATTTTCTCCACACGTGAGTAAAATTTCAGGCAAATTGTGAGATTTTTCACGTTTCTATTGATAGAAAAACGTTAGGTGTCCGATATTATGAACACCCAACCATACTATTAATGTGCCACTTTTTTTTCTAAGAAGGGACGGCGAAAAGGAATTACCATCATAAAGACATATCTTTCTTTGAGAGTGACGAGTCATGATGTAATGCCACATGAATCAATTGTCTTCCTATCTGTGAGGCAGCTCCAGTTCAGCACATACTTCAAATATTTCTGAGTGGCGGCATGAGACTTTGGCTGCGTTTATCATAGTCTAGCGGGCGACGTATTTTTAGCCTACTGTAAATCAGTGATTGGCAGTCAATAGAGGGCGCGACGATGTGGAAGTCGAGTTGACTAAAAATACGTCTAGCAAGAAACCTCCGAATAGAGGCGTGGAACCGGGTGTGGCAAGGCAGTTGTCAGTCGTCAACTCTCGAAGTTTTATTGGCTGAGCATCGGATGTCAATCAAAACACGTCGCAGAGCCCGAAGAAATGCTAGTCTACTCTCCTAGGTATACTAAAGATAATCTTTCAATAAATATACAGTTTGCCTCTCTCTTTCAGCTTACTACAGTATTTTTTCACTCTTCTCCATTCTTTTTGAGGTGTATTACATCTTACCTTACTTCAAATAGAAAAGAATGATGGCAATCAGTGCAACTGACTTCAGTTGTAAATCTATGAGGGTTTTTCACGTGGAAACTACGCCCAAATTACTGCCGAGTGCGAACCTTCAATATTATTGGAGTAAAGTCTACTTGATATTTACTTCAATTGTACGTTTCGGAAATGTATTTGATATCGACACTCCCCTTTGTATTTTTTAACCTTGAGTTACCATATATTTTGTATCAAACTTTGTATGATATGTGTTTAACATGAATAAATCTACCATCAAGACGTCAATCTCTATATCGGAGCACCATAGACTTTAAACAGGCATTTTCTGTGGTGTTCACTTGTGATCACACTGTCACGGAAGAACCCGTCCGCGGTAACATGGGCGTCCAAGGGGAAAACAAAGAGGAGCTGTGACACAAAAAGATTCCTGCAAAGCCAAAAGCCCAGGGGAAATATGGTGCATTCTTTGCAATCATGAAATTACGAGATGCCATCTATGTGGTCCTGGCAACAAGTAATAATAAACCGATTCAATCTGATTCACATTTCATTACAAATGCATATATGAGGACATCTTTGTGACCATTCTGTTTGCATGTACAATTTAGTCCATGGGCCAGGCCAGATAATGGTACCACCTGAGGTGGCAATACCTTTTTGGTGTCATTTTGTTTATCAAGCTATGATAGCATTTCCAAATGAGTAGCTTAGTCATAAATGAATTTTAAACCAATTTGGTCTCGTTGTTATATGCCTATACTTCTGAATCGAGACCAACCGCTATACAAAGAAGAGCACTGTCTTCTGTATGTTCACAGGTGTTTTGTTGTAAACGCGGTGCGCTTAGTCTTTATCCAAGGCAGCGAAGGGAATATCCAAGGGTTATGATGTCCACAGCGCTTAGTCTAATATTCAAGACGGCGAAGGGAATATCCAAAGCTTATAATACAATGCATATCCCTTTATCTAAAAACAACAACAACAGAGCAATTCCTCGTGAATTTTATCGTATTTTCCAATTATTTATCATTTTCCGGTGAAAACGCTACAGCTGGTGAAAACGCTACAGTGAAAACGCTAATACCACGCCAATGTCGCTTTATTTCCAGCCAACAATGAAAGATAATGCAAAAACAATGTACCGGTACACTACGATACATTATAATAAATAATGTTGTAAATGAACAGAGTGATTTTTGTTTAAAACTGATGTATTTGTTGAGAGGGTGGTATAAAAACAATATTGATAATCCCTTTTGTTAGGAAGTTTAGATATGATAACGGTACATTGGTCTAGATAAAGACTAAGCGCACCGCGTGACAGCTGTGGACATCATAACCATTTGGATATTCCCTTCGCTGCCTTGAATAAAGACTAAGCGCACCTCGTTTGCAACAGAACACCTGTGGACATACAAAAGGCAGTGCTCTTCTTTGTATAGCGGTTTAGTTTCGATTCAGAAGTACAGGGATATAAAAACGAGACCAAATTGGTTAAAAATTCATTTATTATGACTAAGCTACTCATTTGGAAATGCTATCATAGCTTGATAAGCACATCTATGTCCGACAAACAAAATGACACCAAAAAGGTCTTGCCACCTCAGGTAGTACCAAAAACCCATTTTTCGGGTCTTGGCCCATGAACTAATATGGCTAAATTGAGTATCATCAACAAGCGAACAACTGTGGTAAAATACACGTACAAACACGCACGCACACACACACACCAACACACACACACACACACACACACACACACACACACACACACACACACACACACAAGACGTATTACGCAACTGAGGCACAACACGCAAGAGTTGTGTCCATGTCCAAATCGCTAGAAGTTACACGTGTACATGGCTCTGCTAAATAGTCTTGTGCCATTTTCGCCTGGAACATCTCATTTAGAGGTTAGGCGTGGTTGTTGAAATAACATTCACTTGATTCGACCTTTCAGAAGAAATGATTATACTCGTATTTTCTGACAAGATTTCAGAAATGATTGATATGTTCCTTCATGTCCTTTCTGGGATTCATCATTCCAAGGATCGTTAATCTGATAATGAAATCAGGTTCGTTATTCCGAAAACGAAATATTCTTCTTTTAGTTACAAAATACGTTGATGTGACAGCAATAATAAAAAGGTTAAATATTATGCAGTAAAAATTGAATGAAAACAAGCACACGTATTCATGCCTACACACGTGCACACACAAGCATTGACACACACAAGGACAAGTATAATGACAAACATACACAAACTAAAAACGTCAAAAATAAAGCATTCGTGTATGTGCTGATATTCCCCTTTGAAGTACGGCCCAAATCATAGATCAGCCCCTTCCAACTCTCATAACTCAAATGCATCAGACAGGCAGTTGTAAACCATGGATGACAGCATGTTTTACAGTAGGGCCTACTAGTAGTCGTTGAAATAATGGTTTAGTTTTCGGCCTATTTGCACATATATAGAACGCAAGGTTTCACTTCATATCCTATTATTCGATATTATTCGATAAGTTATTACTCTATTGAGGCACTTCCATCATGACTGGCGATGTATGTGTCGCTAGACAGAATCTATAGCTTTATAGAGGATCACATTTCCATGTTTCGCCATTCGAACAAAGTCACTTTCTTTGTCAGCTCAATTGGACATTGTGAAAAGTGTCTTTTTTTTTTTCAGGCAAACGTCTATCAAAGCAATGAAAATTCTGGCTTTCGTGCGCTAGCCACTAACGCAAGTTATTTATACAGATATTTGGTTGAATAGATGCAGAAAATCATGATGGATAAAGCTTGAAAAGAAAAGTATTACAGTGTGCTGATAAAAGAGAACAGGGTCTTTCGCGAAGCGTAATAAGCGGTATCGTGTTTATTATCTTCTATGGAGTGAGAATGGTGAATCTCCACATGCAAGCGAAGCTTCTATCTGAAATCGTTCGTCACTGCATTCAGAGCAACAATTTTGAAAATTTCAATTCAGATGTCCTCATGCTCACTTGAGGTGCATCCATATTTAAAGAGTATGTTTTACCCATTTACGCCTATACTTCCTAGTCATATTTCACACTTTCAACAAAAATATATAAAAAAAAAAATACTGCTGGCGCTCGCGCATTTCCAAACATTTACCTAATGTCTATACTTTGTGATGCCACGTTGACCTGCTGTACACCTGGGCCCTGTTTTATCAAAAGATAAAATCGATTTTAAATTTCCTTACCACACAGGCTGCCATAGACTTACAGTTGAAATCAACTATATAATCAATTTTAACTCTTCATAAAACAGGGCCCTGGAAATATAACTTTAATTTTTCAACCAATGTATAACGTCCCTGAGCCTCGAAGCACTTTCTGAGATATGAAAACCAGGAAAGTAATATATAGGAATTACCATGAGCTACCAACTATATAAGCATGTACACAAATTATTCGTGGATGTTTGATTTGACAACGGTGAAATTGGATAAAAAATGATCATCACTTGTCTTTTCCGGCGCTTTGGCCATGGTCACATATTGTGCGTGTTATGCTTCAGTTTCGTAAGTAGGTCGTGCTTTTTTTTTTTTTCTTCCTTTGCGTGTGTGTGTATGCATAAGCCTCATTGGTTAGCTTAATTTTCTGCATTGGCATGCATTCGGAATGGTGAGAAAGATGTCCTCATTTGCATTTGTAAAGAAATGTGAATCAGATTGAATCGGTTTATCATTACTTGTTGCCAGGATCACATAGATGGCATCTCGTAATTTCATGATTGCAAAGAATGCACCATATTTCACCGGTGCCTTTGGCTTTGCAGGAATCTTTTTGTGTCGCAGCTCCTCTTTGTTTTCCCCTTGGACGCCCATGTTACTGCGGACGGGTTCTTCCGTGACAGTGTGATCACGCGGAACACGATAGAAAATGCCTGTTTAAAGTCTACGGTGCTCCGATATAGAGATTGATGTCTTGACGGCAGCTTTATTGATGTTAAGCAAATATCATGCAAAGTTTAACACAAAATATATAGTAACTCATGGTTAAAAATGATAAAGGGGAGTAATGATATCAAATACATTTCCGAAACGTACAATTAAAGTAAATATCAAATAGACTTTACTCCAATAATTGAACGTTTGCATTCGGCAGTAATTTTGGCGTAGTTTCCACGTGCAAAACCCTCATAGATGTACAACTGAAGTCAGTTGCACTGATTGCCATCATTCTTTTCTATTTGAATTAAGGTAAGATGTAATACACCTCAAAAAGAATGGAGAAGAGTGAAAAAATACTGTAGTAAGCTGAAAGAGAGAGGCAAACTGTATTTTTATTGAAAGATTATCTGTAGTATACCTAAGAGAGTAGACTAGCATTTCTTCGGGTTCTGCGACGTGTTTTGATTGACATCCGATGCTCAGCCAATAAAACTTCGAGAGTTGGCGACTGACAACTGTCTTGCCACACCCGGTTCCACGCCTCTATTCGGAGGTTTCTTACTAGACGTATTTTTAGTCAACTTGACTTCCACATCGTCGCGCCCTCTATTGACTGCCAATCACTGATTTAGGCTAAAAATACGTCGCCCGCTAGACTACGTTTATCAAAGGGCTTGTGCCGAAAGGGTGGGTTGGGTGGTGGCGCGTCGCGTTAATGGAACACCACCCTTCGTCCAAAGCCCCCCCCCCCCCCGGTTTTGCCGAAAGGTTGCGTTGGGAGCGTTGGGTCGCGTCGCGTTGACTGGAACCCCACCCTTCGTCCAAACCCCCCCCCCCCCCCCCGGTTTTGCCGAAAGGGTGCGTTGGTATATACTTTTGCTCATGTAATATTAAAAGACAAGTTTTGAATTTATATTTAACCTTCAAACAACCATTTCAAAGAGGATATCGTCCGGATCGGTTTACACTCTATTACCACTTGGTCTACAGCCAGCTGGTCTAATAGACTGTTTAGATATCAGTTGGTCTAATAACCAGTTGGTCTAGTCATCATTTCGTCCAATTTCTGTTTAGTCTAATTGTTATTTGGTTTAATTACTATTTGGTCTACAGTCAATTCGTCTAATAATAGCCATTTGGTTTATTTTTGGTCTATTATGAGTTGGTCTAATTCCATTTCGTCTAATCATCAAATGGCCTAAAATAAAACCAAATTTGTTCAATATAAATTTGGTGTACACATCAATAAAAAGGGCCCACCCCCCCCCCCAAAAAAAAAAAAAAAATAGCCCATTTGGTCATATAGACGAAACGATGATTGGACCAAATGGTACCTAATTAGACCAGGAGGCTGGCTATTAGACCAAATGACAATAAGATCAATGGTTATTAGACTAAATGGGTGTAGACTAAATGATGATAGACCGAGGCTTGACCAAACTTTATGGGCAATGGACCAAAATTAATGATTTGTACACCAAATTTATATTGGACAAATTTGGTTTTATTTTAGACCATTTGATGATTAGACGAAATGGAATTAGACCAACTCATAATAGACCAAATCGGTATTTGATGATATAAATTGGTGTTAGACCAAATTGTAGACCAAATGGCTATTATTAGACGAATTGACTGTAGACCAAATAGTAATTAAACCAAATAACAATTAGACCAAACAGTAATTGGACGAAATGATGACTAGACCAACTGGTTATTAGACCAACTGATATTAAACAGTCTATTAGACCAACTGGCTGTAGACCAAGTGGTAATAGAGTGTAAACCGTTCCGGACGATAGCCTCTTTGAAATGGTTATTTGAAGGTTAAATATAAATTCAAAACTCGTCTTTTAATATTACATGAGAACAAGTACCAACGCACCCTTTCGACAAAACCGGGGGGGGGGGGGGCTTTGGACGAAGGGTGGGGTTCCAGTCAACGCGACGCGACCCCAACGCTCCCAACGCACCCTTTCGGCAAAACCGGGGGGGGGGGGGGGGCTTTGGACGAAGGGAGGTGTTCCCATTAACGCGACGCGCCACCACCCAACCCACCCTTACGGCACAAGCCTTTCAAAAGCCCTTTCCAAAGCCCTTTCCAAAGCCCTTTCCAAAGCCCTTTAGAAACGGCTTCTAAAATAGTTGCGTTTATCAACTCTCTTCGCGAACACGATACTGGCCTGTCACTGCACAGCTGCACTGCGCAATTCGACCCGAGGAGAAGAGGTCATAAGGCGTTGCATTGTTCGTAACTGCAGTACAATACATGTACTACAAAGCCGTTTCAAAACATGCTTTGCGTTTATCAACTTCAAAGGCTTTTACAAACAGGTTTCTGAAAACCTGTTTAGGAAACCTGTTTGGAAAGCCACAAATTTACGGCTTTCGAAAAGGCTTTCCGAAAGGGCTTTCAAAACAGCTTTGCGTTTATCAACTCGTAAAAATTCCTTGAAAGCTGTTTGGAAAACCTGTTTCTGCCGAGAAAAGGAGAGTTGATAAACGCACCCTTTCGAAAAGGCTTTCCGAAAGGGCTTTCAAAACAGCTTTGCGTTTATCATCTCGTAAAAATTCCTTGAAAGCTGTTTGGAAAACCTGTTTCTGCCGAGAAAAGGAGTTGATAAACGCACCCCAAGACAGCTATGTAAGGTCCGACCCATAGAACTCTACACAGAATGTGCAGAGTTCGATGGTCCGACCGCAAGAATGATTATGCTGTAGGTTTTTCAACTGCAGAGGGCAGCAAATAGTATCGACGTTTAAAAAAAAATCTTGGTTTTTGAATCGATAGTTCCATTTCGTTCAAACTGTCTCTTCTCTTTCTGCATTCGCCAATTCTAGCATGGACAAAGTTCAAGGAGAAGACAAAATGTCCCGATAGTATTGACTGCAAAAGCACCCATTGCCCTTGCTGTATCTTCTTTTGTGTCTTTGTCTTTGTTTTGATTTGAGAGAAGTGTTCTCTTATTTTCAGTTCTCGGTGGCTACATAGGAGGGCAATGGTGTGGTTTATTCATATTTATTTCTTTTTTTTTTTGTTCTGTGTGCGTGTGTGTTACTATTGGCGGTGACTAACATTTATCGAAATGTGTTGGTAGGCCGATGCATTATTTCCCCACTGAATGATATTAACACACTATCGCAGGAATTTTGCAGATTGACAGAAATTCACCTGATCGATATAAACCGAAGCAGTCATTTTTTAATCGATCTAAAATATAAACAGTTGAGCTAACATATTATGTATGCAAATATTGTTGTTGTTTTTTATGGTTGGGCCAAGAAATTTGTAATATGATTTTGTTTAGAATATATTTAATACAATGTGATAAATTTAATTACAAAAGTAAATAACTAGTGGAACTTTCTTCGAAAGAATCCAAAATAAAAAGTAACTGCGATTAGAAAAAGTATATTTATATATATTCGACAAATCACATTTAGGTAATGACAATGTATACTTTACCAAACGTTCTTTAAATGCAAATTTTGAATGGGTGATACATCATTCGTAGATGTCGATCGCCCACATCTAAACATGTAACGAAGGATACAATGATCGAATGAGTATGGCGCGCGTAGTTCCGTTTCAAGCACACGAGTGTCATTAAGAAAATGCATCTACAGGTACGCTATATTGGAATATGTATAAGACTAATGCACCGATATCTTATAATCCACGTCAGAATATGAGACAGGCCTGTAATCTGCATTGAAGGGGTTTCCCCTTTCAGAAGACAATATTCAACTGTCGTATGCCTCATGTAGACTTTTCAATTAACGCCACATCTCTGATGACTAAAATTTGATATACAACGTTATTCTACGCTTAATGAATCATTTCCTGGGGATATCTATCTTCATTTGATCAAAAATATTTTCACACTCTCAACTATCTTTTTTTTAGATACTTCCCAACAAGATTGAAGATAATCCATACTTAATGTTGATCTTGAAAAATAAATACAAATGTTATGAAATATGTAATCAAAATTTTCTGTGTAAAAATCACTTTAATTTTATTCCTCAGAATCAGAAAAAAAAAAATGCTTATAGACCTACACTGACCAAGGAAGGTAGAAACTCGCATTGTTCCAGCATTTTTTGGATCGATCTAAAATATAATACAGTTGTGCTAACAAATGTATGCAAATATTGTTGGGTTTTTTATGGTTGGACCAAAAAATTTGTAATATGACTTTTGTATAACATATTTAATACGATTTGATAAATGTGATTACAAAAATGAATAACTAGTGGAACTTTCTTCGAAAGAATCCAAAATAAAAAAAATAACCATGGTTAGGAAAAGTATATTTATATATATATACCACGTCACCTCTCTATCAATCGAAATCATTTTTACACCCATAAAATATATGGAAATTTTGGAAGGGTCATGCATCATGCAAAGATGTTGAGCCTCTGAGTAGGATAACATGCTAGAAAGAATAGAGCAGCTGTATATGTATCGCGTGATTAGTCCCAGTAAGCACACGAGTGTCATTAGACACTGTCTCTAATTGTATGCAATGTTGGAACATGTATGAGATTATCGCACCAATATCTTATAATCCACATCAGAAAATGAGACTGGCCTGTAATCTGCATTAAAAGGATTTCCCTATTCATATGGATCAGAATGATATTAAGAAGAAGACAATTTTCATCTGTCGTATGCCTCATTCAGACTTTTCAATTAACGCCACATCTCTGATGACCAAAATGTGATATAAAATTTGACGCTTAATGAAGCATTTCCTGGGGATATCTATCTTCATTTGATCAAAAGTATTTTCACACTCTCCGCTATCTTTTTTAGATACTTCCCAACAAGATTGAAGATAATCCATACTTAATATTGATCTTGAAAAATAAATACAAATGTTATGAAATATGTAATCAAAATTTTCTGTGTAAAAATCACTTTAATTTTATTCCTTAGAATCAGAAAAAAAATAATGCTTATAGACCTACACTGACCAAGGAAGGTAGAGACTCGCATTGTTCCAGCAATGCAACAATGTAAATCAATATTCAACACAATTTTACTTAAGAAATTTACCTGTGTAGAAGTTATGCATGCTTTCGTGTTTTTTTTTTCCTTTGCTCTGCTTCCTTTAGCATGCTATGTACATCATTCTTCTTCATAGTAATCTGTTATGATTTTTGAAACATTCTTATTCCTCATCCCAATCACTGTAAATTCTGAAATCCTGCATCTAATAGAGGCGATTTTTGACGTTCAAATGCAAAAACTATGAAAATCATCCGGAAGTGGGGACGAGACTCAGCAGTGACATTAGGTGGCGCTCTATATCTCTGGCTGACTGCGGTGTTGATAAGCTCATTCGTTGGGCTCTGCTGCATGTATAGCAACGAATAATATTACTCCTGCATACACGCATTAACATTTCATTCAAGCATGAACAAAGCCAATTATTGAGTTATAGTCCAATAGAAGTCCAAGAGTGCATGACGGACTTCTAAAAACCGAAAAAAAAACAAAAAAAAAAAAAACACACACACACACACACAAAAAAAAAAATCACCACCAAAAAAATGTTGAACACCGTCTTTTTGATATTCTGGATGCCTGCCAGTGGACAGCTCTTCATGCTGAAAAACAAAACAAAACTAAACTAAACTAACAAACAAACAAACGTCTATCAATTTGGAAATGAAATACATTGTCTCTTGTCGATTTGTACTGTCTAACCCCCCCCCCTTCTCTCCCTCCCCCATCTCTCTATAATTCTCTTAAATAGTCTCTTCTATTGTCATCATTGCATTATGTAGATGCTTTCGATGCTTAGAGGTGTGATTTTCGTTACTTATCATGATCATCTGTGAATTCTAATTTGCTTTTTTTTATTTTCATGAGATGCCATGTTAACTAATAATCAGTATTAATTTTCAAGCTGCTATATTCCATCCTATAACAGAAATGAAGTAATTTCCACAGGTGCATTTGTGTCTTTGATAATTGGAGTTCGTTACCACCGTCTTGCTGAACAATCTGAAGATTAATTTTGAGCTCTAACATGTCAATGTCGGCTATTATTTTCCTTGTTTATTTATCAAATGAAATCAAGTATCACTTTATGATAAAGAATATAATATAGGACATATAGGAATAGGAATGTGATCGGACATCCTGGTATTTAGCGGCTGGGGTAAAAATAAATTTGCGATCGGTGTATTGGTTTTTACGAAATAATCTACGTTCTTCATGATAGAAATACATACACCCTGGGACAACAAACCGTATACTCCACGAAGCTTTCAGAGACATGGTTCATCTTAACATTCCTAACAGCTACAAGAAATGTAATGGACAAAATAAGTTACTGAAAAGAATTGTAGAGCCGAAGATCTTTTTAACAAAGGCGAGGCGTCGTTTGTATCACCCCAAGAGTATGATATATTTTTGTACTATGCTCTAGGGTATCACGAGAATAAATTCGTACACTGCAGTCATTTCAACCGATTCATGTTGACATAGCAGGCGAGCAGTTCGTTTTCTACGTCTGTGGTCGCGAGTATGATAATGCTGTCGGGGTTCTTCATCAATGGAAACATAATATACAAATAAATTGATACAAAAATCTCCGGACCAATTTTATAGTCCTTTTCATCAATGGATGCAAAATTGATACCAAAACTTTACATTGGTTTAACATGTTTTGATACACTCTGGTACATTTTTTTTTTCACATTCAATACATACAATCCATATATAAACATCTCTTCTTTTCTAGTTTTACATTACTAATTCCTCAATCTTTTTTTCTTTCATTACATAATAAATTCTATTAACTGAATCACTTACCCCAAAAATATTTCTTTTCAGCTTTCATACAATCCAACCTAAAATATTAATATCCATTGATTGAAGTTTTTTGTTAAAAAACAAAACAAAACAACCCCCTCGCCAAAAAACTTCTGATATTTTAGGTTGGATTGTATGGGGTAAGTGATTCAGTTAATAGATAATGGATATAAAAAACTTGGTTTTTGAATCGATAGTTCCATTTCGTTCAAACTGTCTCTTCTCTTTCTGCATTCGCCGATTCTACGTTCTACCATGGGCAAAGTTCAAGGAGAAGACAAAATTTCGCACCAGCATTGACTGTAATAGCACCCATTGCTCTTGCTGTAGCTTCTTTTATGTCTTCGTCTTTATTTTGTTTTGGAGAGAAGTGTTCACTTATTTCCAGCCCTCGGTGGCAATATAGGAGCGCAATTGTGTGGTTCATTAATATCTATTTCTTTTTTTGTTCTGTGTGCGTGTGTGTGTTATTGACGGTGGCTAACATTTATCGAAATGTGTTGGTAGGCCTATGCATTATTTCACCCACTGAATAATATGAACACACTATCGCAGGAATTTTGCAGCTTGACGGAAATTCACCTGATCGATATAAACCGAAGCAGTCATTTTTTGAATCGATCTAAGGTAATATAGAGAATTTGCGTGCTAACAAAAATGCTTGCAAATATTGATTGTTTTTGATGGTTGGACCAAGACATGTGTATCATGAATTTACGTGATATTATATTTAATGCAGCTTGATTAATCTGATTACGCAAAAATAAACGACTAGTGTAACTTTCTTCAATAGAATTCAGAATCTTCTTCATAGACGATAACCCAAACAAATAACTGTTTACACAAAAAGAATATTTATAATTAGGTTCCACACGTATGTGCGCATGAATTGTGGAACAACTATCTATTACAGAAGAAAATTTTGACGGGTTCTAACATCAGATGTAGATGGGGGACCCTTAACGTGCAAAGAAAGATAGGTTAATGGTATGGGTAATACTTTTCAATAGCAAGCGATCGCAAGTTTCATTATCAGGCTTTGTAAATTGTATTTCATATCTGCATCACTGTTTTTCGCCGGCATCGTAATTATCTACATCAAACATTGATCCGGGCCTGTAATTGTTTGTATTTTGTACTAAAATGATCCCCCCTTTCTTATGGGTACCGGGTCTGAGTGATTTTGAGAAACAGACAGTTTTCATCTGTCGTATGCCTCATTAAAGAAATCGTATACTACAATAGTTGGGGTTGAGACCTAATCTCAGGTTTCCAACATTTTTTGGTGAGATAATGAGAAACCTCTTATGAAACATGTGAAATAATTATGAAAGAGCATGTAATTCCATTAGGAATTCAATGTTTATTTGATGAAAATTGGTTTTGAAATGGTTGAGATATCCAAAATAGAGCGATTATGATAAAGTGTGGGACCCACATTAGAGCTCTTGATGCTAAAAAAAAAAAAAAAAAAAAAAAAAAAAAGCTAAACAAAACAAACAAACAAACAAACAAACCTCTATCTATCTGGAAATGAAATACAATGTCTCTTGCCGAGTTGTACTGTCTAACCCCCCCCCCCCATCTCTCTGTATTATAGTCTCTTCCAAAGCCAATCGAAATTAGCAATTTTAGATCAAAACAAATGTATTTGCAATTTCTTAAGGAAAAAGATAGTGCAGTATCGATTTTTGATAGAATTAAACGAAATTATGGGTTTTCTGTTGAGGAGATTATAGAAAACATATTTTTTAAGGCCAAGACAATGTACATTAAATACGAGAGTTTCAATTTAAACTGGTGCATGGTATTGTTTATACAAATCATCATCTTTTCAGGTTCGGTTTTGTTGCAAGTAACTTATGCTCTTTTTGTGAAAAAGAAGAAGAAACATATAACATTTATTTTACACTTGTGAGCATGTGAAATTGATATTGGAATTATGTGAGAAACTGATAGAGGGTGTTGATTTAAAGAAATTCTGTTCGGGAGGAAGGAGGGCAATGTGGGAAAACACCAATTGTTGAATCATATTTTAATTTTGGTTGAATATTTGATTTTTAAAAATAGAGAATATGGAAAGCCGCCTACATAATAATGAAATTTTAAAAAAAATAATATTTTACAGGATAGATTTGAGGAAAAGAAATTAGCATCAATGAGGGGAACTGTGATTATTCATTTTAGTAAATTGGAAAATTTGAAAGTAAGTATGGAAGGACCCGGAGCCAGATGTCCACGGGGAAGGGTAGTTGGGAGGGGAAGGGTAGTTGGGAGGGGAGGAGGGGGGGGGGGGTGATTAAATGGAATGATGATTCCACTTTGGTGTGTGTATAGATTGATGATGTGTTAAGTATTCTTTTCTTTTTCTATGAATGTACTGTCATGCTGAAAGTACAGCTCGATTTGATTTTAACGAAAGTAAGTAAGCAGCGTATGTTGTTGTTGTTGTTTTTTTTTCCGGGGCATTGTATATTCTTTACGAATGTACTGTTTCTGCTGAAAGTACAGCTTGTGATGGCTTGATATCACTATAATTGTGTTATGTTGAATCGTGGATTTTGTAATACATGTGATTTGATTTGTTATGAAACTGTTTTGAATATGGAATCAATAAAAAAAAATTATGGAAACACCAAAAAAATGTCATGTTGCATTATGTAGATGCTTTCGATGCTTATGTAGACATGTTAGTGGTGTCATTTTTGTCACTTATCATGATTATCTGTGAATTCTAATTTTCTTTTTTTTTATAATTTTCATAAGATGCCATGTTAACTAACAATCATCAATTTTCCAGCTGATGTATATAATCCATGCATCCTGTAACATAAATGATACCATTCCCACAGGTGCATTTGTGTCTTTGATAATCGGGGTTCGTTACTGCCGTCTTGCTGAGCAATCTGAAGATTTATTTTGAGCTCTAACAAATGAATGTCGGCTATTATTTTTGTTTGTTTATTTATCAAATGAAATCAAATGTCAATTTTTGATAAAGAATATGTAGGACATAGGAACAGGAATATGATCGGACATCCTGGTATTTAGCGGTGGCTGGAGTAGAAATAAATTTGCGGTCGGTGTATTCGTTTACACGAATAATCTAAGTTCTTCATGATTGAAATACAATGCACCATGGGACAATAAATATCACGAAGTTATTATAGAGTTATGGTCTATCTTAAAGGGACATTCCAGACGATTTTCATAACTTCACATCATATAGTACATAAATCAACAACTAGATTTGTGGAATTTATTGTGCTTCTTGAGCTGCAGAGAAACAATAACTTGAAAAACCTTAAACAAATTACACTAAACAAGGATGATGACATAGGAGGTTCACATATTTCAGAAATGTAACAGTGTAATTCCATTACAATACTGCTTGCTGGCGAGTTCACCTGTGTATAATCTATGCATACCTTCTTTTTTTTTTTTTTTTTTTTTTTGTTCTGCTTCCTTAAGCCCCAACCCATGCATTCTTATGGTGACTCTGCCATGTCATCATCCTTGTTCATTGCAATTTGTTCTAAATTTTGAAAATATTCTTATTCTTCATTCCAATTATCACAAAATCTGAAACTCTATCCTCTGTATAACTAATAGTTGTTCAAATGTAAAATCTAAAAATCATCCGGAGGTCTCCTTTAACAATTCTAATAACCACAAGAAATGTAATGAACAATTTTGTAATTACTGAAAAGAATGGGGAGAGCCGAAGATCTTTTTTTTCAGGGGCCGCGGGACGTTTTTCAGTTTGGGGGGCTGCGGGACCGGAGGTCAATTTAGGTCAATTTAAATATCTCGTATACGCAGGACGGAATATGTGGGAAATTATCAAAAGAAAAATTGATCGGGGGAACTGAGAGAAGAAAGGGTTGATTAAAAGGGAATTTTCCACTTGTACATGAGGGAACTATTATGTTTCCCTTATGAGTGATAAGTCTTGTGCACTCACAATTATTCACAAATCTTAAGGGGGTCGACCACCCCCATCGCCCCCCCCCCCCCCCCTGCTACGCCGGGGCTTAGACGGGAACTTATGTAAAGGCGGAATCTTTTTGGAAATTCAAATTCATGGGTGTTGTGATTTTTTTCCCCGATTATTCCTTTTATTCTTTCTTTCTTTCTTTCTTTCTTTCTTTGTTTTTTTCTTTGTTTCTTTTTTTTTCATGAACCAAAAGCCGGTTCCGCGGCCCCTGTTTTTACCTCCGACGAGGCTTCTTTTGAATCTGAGTGTATTTTTGACTGTTATTACGCTCTAGGTTATCACCAGAATAGATTCGTACACTGCACGCATTTCCACCGATTCATGTGAACATCGCAGACGAGCAGTTCGTTTTCCATGTCTATGCTAAGGTCAGAACTCTACACAGAGTGTGCAGAGTTCTGTGGTTCGACCGCGAGAATGATGATGCTGCAGGGTTTTCAACCGCAGAGGGCAGCAAATAGTATGGACGTTACAAAATTTTTTTTGTTTTTTGTTTTAAAGAATATTTTATTCTTCATCAATGGAAACATAATATACAAATAAATTGATACAAAAATCTCCGGACCAATTTTATAGTCCTTTTCAACATTGGATGCAACACTGATACCAAAACTTTACATCGGTTGAACATGTTTTGATACACTCTGGTACATTTTTTTCACAATCAATGTATACAATCCATATAAACATCTCTTCTTTTCTAGTTTTACATTACTAATTCCTCAATCTCTTAACATTTTTTTTTTCTTTCATTACATAATAAATTCTATTAACTGAATCACTTACCCCAAAAATATTTCTTTTCAGCTTGGTTTTTGAATCGATAGTTCCATTTCGTTCAAACTGTCTCTTCTCTTTCTGCATTCGCCAATTCTAATACTAGTACGTTCTAGCATGGGCAAAGTTCAAGGAGAAGACAAAATGTCACACCAGCGTTGACTGCAATAGCACCCATTGCCCTTGCTGTAGCTTCTTTTATGTCTTTGTCTTTGTTTTGTTTTGAGAGAAGTGTTCACTTATTCTCAGTTCTCGGTGGCTATATATAGGAGGACAATGGTGTGAGTTATTCATATCTACTGTATTTGCTTTTTTGTTCTGTGTGCGTGTCTGTTACTATTGACGGTGGCTAACATTTATCGAAATGTGTTGGTAGGCCTATGCATTATTTCCCCACTGATTAACACACTATCGCAGGAATTTTGCAGATTGACAGAAATTCACCTGATCGATATAAATCGAAGCGTTCGTTTTTTAATCGATCAAGAATGTAATTCAGTTGTGCTAACAACTGTACGCAAATATTGATTGTTTTTGATGGTTGGACCAAGAAATTTGTATTATGACTTTATTTAAAATATATTAAATAAAATTTAATTAATTTGATTACAAAAATGAATGACTAGTGTAACTTTCTCAGTAAGAATCTAAAATAAAAAAAGTAACTGTATTTAAAAACAGTATATATATATATATAGGTTAGAGAATTCACAGACCTTGCGTTGTTCGTCCCAAACACGTTACGTACGTACAATACCAGTCAGTACGTCAAATTTTGTAAGGGTCGCACATCTCTCGTAGATGAAGGACTCCTTTATCGTTATATGGAAGGAAGGTTAGGCCAAAAGAGAAAATGGTTTGTTTGCCCTTTTTCGCGACCGACCGAAAATCACGGAAATTTCGGGTCGCGTTTTTTTTTTCTTTTTTTTTTTTTTGCTCTTTCAAGTTTATTTTTTTTCCACAAATTTCATCTTCTACAAATTTGTGAATGGTTTTAAACCCAAAATTATCCATTTTAAGCTAGAGAAAGAATTTTAAAAAGTCTAAAAATGTTTGGTTTTTTTTTTTTCATCTCATCGTCCCGTCGTAATTGTGTTCGGGCCGCGCGGGTCCACAGGCTACGTTTTATAGCATGCATTGCATGTTACAATGCATGTAGCTACCTTTTTGGCTCACATGCGTGCACGTGCACGAAATCCAATCAATGCATGCACTTAGTACAGGGCTGCACACTGGCGACCAGTTATTCGCGCTAGCTTGCGCATTGGCGCTGCTCACGCACTGCCATGCCATGCAATACGTGCAAAGCATGTACAGTGTAACTGTTTTTCGTTTGCTTGCGATCGGCGGTCATGCCAGACAAGAAGCATTGATAGAATTAGAAGCGCACGCATTTCTGGGTCATTTTACTCACGATCCGATCCCGGCTTCGTAGCAGCGTGGCAGTTGACATGTTAGAACTAATTTACTTGTGTCGATTTTTAGAAAGTAAAAACATATTCGATATTCAGCGATACAGTAAATGGATCTGATTGCATTTAGTTTCATTTTACACAGTCATTTCACAAATGAATATTTTCATTCGTTCAGAATGATCTCACAATGAAGATAGGCGCAAAAAGGATCACGAAATTGGCCCTTCCGTGTACTTTTTAAGAACGCATGCACAAAATGTGAAGAGATAATACTAGGGAGAAAAAACAAATCATGAAATCATCGCAGTCCCGCTTACATATTTGAGGTAGAAATCGTCCCAAAAAGGATCATGAATTCGGCCGGCCGCGTCGTATACACCTTTCAAAAGCTCATGTACGAAATGCGAAGAGATTATAGAGGAGAAAAAAAAAATAAAGGACACATTTGGTACGTGCATCATCAAAGATTACAGCCGAATAAAAATTCATGAAATCAACGCAATCCCGTTGAAATTTGAGGAAATAATAGGCGCAAAAAGGATCTTGAATTCAGTCCTGCATGCCGTGTTGGTTATCAAAACGCATGCACAAATGCGACGAGATTATCGGGAGAAAAATAAAAAACACATTTTTACCCTTCTGGTGCGTGCATTACAAAAGATTACATCCGAAGTAATTAATGAAATCGCCACAAACCCGCTGATATTTGAAGTAGAAATAGGCGCAAAAAGGAACGTGAATTCGGCCGTGTCGTATACCTTTTAAGAACGCATGTACGAAATGGGAAGAGATTAGCGGGAGAAAAATAAAGGACACATTTTCATCCCCTTTTGGTGCTTGCATCATAGATTACAGCCGTGTATAGTAATTCATGAAAATTTCGCAATCCCGTTGAAATTTGAATAAACAATAATAGGCGCAAAAAAAATCTCGAATTCGACCCTGCATGCAGTGTTATACTTTGCAACTGATTGACAAATTGCCCTACATCGACGTAAATAAGCACTGAATTGATCAGTGTTTCAGTAGTAGCCATGACAAAAAATCATGGGCGTACATACTCGAGCAGGATTCGAACCCACGACCTCCCGACCTCGACCTCGTGGGCAATTTGTCAATCAGTTGCAATGAAAACATCTCGACGGAAGAATTTGAATAACAAAGCAATAGTGTGGTTTATTCATATTTAGTTCTTTTTTGTTCTGTGTGCGTGTGTGTGTTATTGACGGTGGCTAACATTTATCGAAATGTGTTGGTAGGCCTATGCATTATTTCACCCACTGAATGATATTAACACACTATCGCAGGAATTTTACAGCTTGACGAAAATTCACCTGATCGATTTAAACCGAAGCGTTCATTTTTTTAATCGATCTAAGATATAGAGAATTTTTGTGCTAGCAAATGCTTGCAAATATTGATTGTTTTTGATGGTTGGACCAAGACATTTGTATCATGAATTCACGTAATATTATGTTTAATACAACTTCTTTAATTTGATAGCGCAAAAATAAACGACAAGTGTAACTTTCTTCGATAGAATTTAGAATCTTTTTTTAAATACGATAACAAAAAGAAATAACTGTTTACACAAAAAGAATATTTATATATATTCACCACACATCTGCTAGTTTTGCTTTGTAAATATCAATTTAAAATCCAAAAAAATTTTGACAGGTTCTAGCGTCAGATGTAGACGTGGGACCCAAAGTGAGCAAAGGTAGTTACAGTCAGTTTAATACGGGTCAGTACCAAACAATACAGGCGAGTCATCATAAATAAAAGTTCAAAATTGTATGTTAAAACTATATTAGTTCCTTTCGCCGGTATCATTATTATCTGCATCAAACATTGAGCTGGGCCTGTAATTATTTGATCCCCCCTTTATTATGGGTACAGGGTCAGAGTGATTTTGAGAAACAGTTTTCATCTGTCGTATGCCTCATTAAAGGGATCGTATAGTTTGGGTTGAGACCTATAAAATTTCAGGTTTCCAACATTTTTGGTGAGATAATGAGAAACCTCTTATGAAATATGAAAGAGCATGTAATTCCATGAGGAATTCAACGTTTACAGTATTTGATGAAAATTGGTTTTGAAATGGCTGAGATATATCCAAAACAGAACGATTTTGATAAAGTGTGGGACCCATATTTTGTTACGATCACTTTATTTTACTTTGTTTTTGGATGTTTCAGTCATTCCAAACCCGATTTTCATCAACTTAACTTTGAATTTCTCTTAAAATGGTATGCTCTGTACTATTTCATAACCCGATTTTCATCAACTTAACTTTGAATTTCTCTTAAAATGGTATGCTCTGTACTATTTCATAAGTGTTTTATTGGTATCTCGCAAAAGGTTAAAAGCCCAATTCTCACCTCCACCAATACTTTACCATCCCTTTAAGACTTTTCAATTAATGCCACATCTCTGATAACCAAAATTTGATATAAAATTCTACGCTTAATGAATCATTTCCTGGGGATATCTATCTTTATTTGATCAAAAATATTGTCACCCTCTCTCTTTTAGATATACTTCCCCGCAGGATTGAACATAATCCATACTTAATGTTGATCTTGAAAAAAAATACTAATATTTTGAAATATGTATAATTAAGATGTTCTGTATAAAAATGACTATAAAACTTTGAATATTGACTCCTTCATACCCCTAATACAAATATTATTCAAGCTTGAACAAAGCAAATTCGAGAGTTATAATTTGATAGATGCCCAAGAGTGCGTGGCGGACTTCTAGCGTAGAAGGGATGAAATTTTATCTGTTTTATTGTAGCCATAACAAAACATGGTAAACACCGTCTTTTCGATCTTCTGGATACCTGCCAGTGGAGAGCTTTTAATGCTGAAAAACAAAGCAAGCAAACAAACAAACAAACAAACAAACAAACCTCTTTCCATCTGGAAATGAAATACAGTGCCTCTTGCCGATTTGTACTGTCTATCCCCCGCCCCATTCTCTCCCTCCCCATCTCTCTATAATTCTCTTAAATAGTCTCTTCCATTGTCATTTTGCACTATGTAGATGCTTTCGATGCTTAGAGGTGTGATTTTCGTTACTTATCATGATTATCTGTGAATTCTAATTTGCTTTTCATTTTCATAAGATGCCATGTTAACTAATAATCAGTAATTATTTTCCAGCTGCTATAATAATCCATCCCATAACAGAAATGAAGTAATTTCCACAGGAGCATTTGTGTCTTTGATAATCGGGGTTCGTTACCGCCGTCTTGCTGAGCAATCTGAAGATTTATTTTGAGCTCGAACATACCAATGTCGGCTATCATTATGCTCATTTGTTTATTATTAAATTAAATTAGATTAAATTTTACTTTATGATAAAAAATATGAAACAGAAATCAATTCCGTCGAAAAATATGAGCAAAGGTGTAAATCTGAGCTGCATGTTGTGAAAGTGTTTGAAATGTCACCCTCCTGACGAGCCGGTTTTTTTCGATTACTTGAAATATAACTAAAATGGTATCATCTTCAAGTATAGTTCTTTAATCAAATAGTTATCTGTAAGATTTGTGCACAGACATGTTCAGTTGAGTAATTTTTATTTTTAGTTCTTGATTTTTTTTTTGGTGCAATTTTTATTCGCACATCCCTGTGTCTGTACTATGTACCGCTCACGTTTCATAAGAAGGGACAGCGAAAGCTAATTACCACCGTAAAGACATATCTTCCATTGAGAGTAACAAGTCATGATGCAATGACACAAATCGTCTTCCTATGCAGCTCCAGTTTAGCACATACTTCAAATATTTCTGAGTGCCGGCGTTAAACATAGAACAAAGGGAATAAGACTGTTGTTTTTACTCCGTTCGTCTTATGAACCTCCTTGATACAAACCAAGGCAAAACAATAAGCCAGTTCGGAGTTCCACTTTGCGCATGAGCAGAAACAAGGTCATTCGGACCAACAGGCATGTTGGTTTTTAAATTTACTGGGATAAGCATCTGTCATGTAATGATTATTCATGTAATCCTTATACAAATGCCGCTTGCCAGCACATCCACCTGTCAGCAAAAGTGGTATTTGGCAATATCAATAGAAAGATATTGTCAATACATCCAATGCAAAATAATGAAATGGATGCTTTCTCAAGTGTGACTTGACCGATCATTCTGCTCATCTGGTCTACGCAAGTTTATTCTTTGTTTGAACGGGATTGATGAATCCCATAAATTGTTACATAAAGCTTATGCATTATGTCGCTCTGAAAACGAGTGAAGTGCCCCTAACCAACTGAGAAAAAAGAAAGGTCATTCGTACCAATGTGCCCATGAGCTAATTCCGAACTGGCTTATTGGAAGCGCCCGGGAGAATTCACAACATGTATTTTTGGATGCAATGGCGCCGTCACAGACTGCCAATTGTATTACTCAGTCCAATAAGCCAGTTCACAGTTCCAATCTGAGCATGTGCAGATAAAGCAGACCTTCTCTTGAAATGGATTTGCAACTGAGGTATTCAAAACCTAGATAGGGCTTCATGACAACTGTGTTGTAAATGAACCAGGTGCAGATTGGTATTTACAGGTGAATGTGCATTCTTTTCAGCAACATTAACAAAAGACATTCATGCAGCAATGACATGTGAATTACCACTTCCTTCATGGCTGTTATCAACTACTCTTCTGGAAAACTATTCCATGTTTTGCAAAGTCTGTGGTTGGAGAGGTCATTGCAGACTACATAGTGCTAACTGTGAACTGGCTTATTGTCATACCTTTTTTTTTTTTTTTTTTTTTTTTTTTTGGTCATAACAATACAATACACACACCCAAGTACAAGTACCCAAACGCAATTAAAAGCAACCCACACATTCAAATTCAGTGGACGAACATTCTGAAAAGACTCCCCATATGAATGCCATGCATTATCTATACACAAAATAATACCACGTTTATTCGCTTTGCTTGCTGGAGACAAGATCAATTTATCAACCACAGACGATGGCACGAAATGTAAAAATTATTTTCCACTCCTGAGACACAAGAAGTCCACAAAGTCTAGCCAAGAAAAAAAAATAACAAAAACAAAACATCCGTAAGGTCTACATGAAATGATTACAAAATACTCAGTATATGGCAGACGAAAATATAATTCTATTTCATTATGTCTATTTTTTTTTTCGATAGAAATACCGTAGGGACACAGTAGTTACTTTTACAAATCACGGACACTGAGCTACATGGCGTTAGCAGACAATAAATGCAAGATATATAATTTTCATTATGCCATTATCAGTATTGATCACAGTTCATGAATGAACGGTCAAGAAGGCGAAGGAACAGGATTTATTCAATCAATTTATTTGATCCAGGCTGTATAATAGTGTTTTGTACAACGCGAACAAGGTCCAAGCAAGGGCCCTAACGTAGGTAACACGACAGCATGCTAGCTTAAAATCAGATTCTGCGAGTTTGCTGGACAGCCTATAGACAGGACTCATGCACAATTTGATCAGTGACGTTTCTTTGAACCGTTGATACCTGTTCGACGGCGTCTGCGCGCTCTCGTACAAAAGCGCGCGATGATACTCTGTGCACAGCTATGACCGTCTTCTCATGAGCAGACGACAAGATCAATCTAGTAGGAAAATCTATATTAGGGCATTGTATAATGATGTAGGCTAAATATCATTTGTCCTTTTTGTCCTTATTCTCCACCATTAAAGAATTTTTAAAGGGTTTCCATGTCTGATTAACTTGTTTGATAAAAAAAATAACAACAATGTCATTGGCGCCAGGTTTACAATCTATTTGTTTCCCACCAACGGACAGTACATATACAAAGAGTATAAAAATCTTAAAATTGGCAACAAAGTCTTCCAGATATAGGTAGAGACACAACAGAGGTAAAGACGGGCAGGCGGAGTTAATGTATACCTCTATCTACATCAATATACACACACTGTACACATTTTTCTTGAAACTCTTTCTAACATAGTATGTTAGTGTCAAACCTCACATATATATATTTTTTTTGTAGTAAAACTATGAAAGACATAGGTTGTAAATATAAAAACGCCTGCAAATTACATTTGGATTACAAGTGTCTATCCCCTTATATATCGAGTGATTCTTTTGTTTCATTGAGTTCATGTTTTTCCAAATTAAAACCTAGTCAAATGATTTCTCTTTTAGATTTGAATGAAATGTACTACCAGATACAATAAGGAGAGGTGGATTTGAAATAAGATAACAGAAGTAACATTTAAATTCAATTATTCTTGATGCAGGTAGAAGTAGAAGCTATATTTACAGCTGTGATTTCTTCTTGTAAACTCGTGGATCTGTCATATATATAACTGAGATATACACCAGACGCAAGAATTTAGATCTGCTAAAAGTACTGTGTATTCATTTGTGAATTATTTCATTCAATTATTATTTATCATTTATTCGATCTTTATTTTCAATTCATGTGACACCCCGCTAAACCTGGTAACTATATTAAGAATTTGAAATACCTAACATAAGGTTTTGCTGAAATAACTTACTGTTCCTCGTCGATTATCCATCACATCCCATCCCCACCACCCCCATTCCATCTCATCCCTCCCCTCCCTTCCCCTCATCCCTATCCCAACCCCATCCCATTCCATTCCATCAGCAACAAGAATAGATTATTAATGAATTCGCTTGTCCCTCTTTCCTATTGATCCCCCATGCTTGGCATTGTGAGTGTGCGCTGGGGACGTTGACACACCGATGACTGAATTCCTCCCCAAAAGAGCCGCGCTCATTGTCAGTCTTCTAGAACTTGGTGGTCTCGCCCAGCTCTAACGACCGCTGGGCCTCGGGCTCGTCGAAGTAGTTCCGACAGCTGAACTCGTGCATGCACTTGGCTAACCCCACCATGGCTACGACGATGGCCACGCAGCCCGCCACGGCAGCAGCGACATCTGACCATGTGTAGATTCCATCTGCAATGAAATGGCAACGGAGGAGAGATATCACGAGGAGGTGAGTAATTGTGTATATAAAACCGACGATGACGTCAGAGAAGGGATATGAATGGATAGATGGATAGATAGAGGGATATAGATACAAACATACATACATACTTACAAACATAGTGCATACATAATATGCATAGTTACATAGATTGATAGATGGATGGATGGATGAATGGATGAAGAGATAGAGAGATAGAGATAGATAGAGATAACGCTATAGAATTGAGCATTTTCGCACATTTACAAAAAGCAGTTCATGAAAAGTCAGTATGAATGAGCTAAATGAGTGAGTTGATGATGTCATCGCCTCACAAATGTTATACTTGCGATAAAGTTTGTACACATAAAATCTTGACATTTCCGGTTTTTCTTATTCTTGTTCTTTGGTCACTGCGCCCAGCCTAAAAACCTGTTATATCCGACTGAATATCTTCAAGTTATTCAGCCAGGAATAGCATGTTTTACATATTTATCTGTGAAAATTGTCAATTTCCAGTCATTTTTTTCGTACACAATCAATGGAAAAAATGAAAGGTGCACGACATCATCTGCTTACTCATTCGCAGATTTGTATCGACTGTTCGAGAATAGTGTTTTGCAAAAATTAGAGAAATCTTCACAGTCTCACAACTTCCCTCACTTGTATGTGCTTATGAAATCTTAACCCTTTCTTTCCATACCAACGTCTAACTGGTCCAGTGGGGTAGTGCTCTTTAAGTACAATTTCAACAAGTTGTTTGTCGTGTTTGATAGAACGTGTGTGGGATTTTAAAGCACCTTGCATATTGTTGTATAAATGCACCGTTGCGTGTACATTGAAATACCTCAACATTCACCATGAATGAATTACCTTTCAACGAAGCTGCGTTGGCAGCTCCAACAAGTGCGAGGAGGAGGACGAGGAACCCAACACGAAGACCCATCTTAACACAAATAAAAAGGAAAATAAACAGAAGAGAATAGAGAGATGTCCTTATATTGATGTACTAGCTACAGGTCGCTTCATATGCATATTCTATGAATGCTTTGTTTTACAAAAGTTGCCCTTGATAACCACAAACATTGTCTCCCATGTATAACAATTAACAAATACATAAGTGAATTTCTGTCCAAGAAATAAATGGAGGGAACGGGTGAATAAAATGATTCACTGGTCTGAAAGAAAAGAAACATCCATGACAGAATCGGTCTGGAGGACGGTTCAACTGAGGAGGTTCAAGAGATGGTTTACAACAGTCTTATTCTATACAATGCATGTCTGCCATTCTTCTACACTTTTGTCCATGCTCCACGCCACTCTGTCTCCAAGACGAAATTTTGAGGGATGAAAAACGTTCATATTTCATTGTAGATTACAAGCTGTCAATCTCGTATGAAATTGACATGAAATGAAAATTATAGGTCCTCTTAAAAATTCTATGGACTTCCATAATGAAAACATTTGCGCGTGTTTTTGCACTTATAAAACATGTACATGTACCTTTGTACCATACATTAATTGATTTCCTGTTCCAATTCAAAGCACACATTCATTGTTGCCAGCAAATTGAAAGAGAGCGCAAACTGCGGCAGAGGAGGTTTCTGCTGTGAGTAAAAAAAGAATTCGAAAAAAAGTGCTCTTTTGTAAAAGCACCTGGGTCCCACCTGTATAACGACTCAACGGCAACAATGGAGAGCGTTGGAGAACAATAAACCTTTTGTGTAATGTAGGCTACCACAATTAATGGGTGTTTTTTCCCCACACCCTATTCTGTTTTGGTACTGTTTCGTAACTGGGGGCTTCAAGTATGCCTATAACAAGAGATAATTTATGCACTCAGATAGCAATGCACCTGGCTCATGGCATAACCCATTGAAAATGTTTTTGTTCTTCTTTGGAAGCCCCCCATATCCCCAGTTATGGCCGCCATAAGTTACAATGCTCTAAGAAGTCGGTTTCATCTATATAGTAACGAACCATTTCATACATTTCTCCCTCCAATTAAGTTCCTTAGGCAGGATTTATTGCTAGGTAGGGCAATCCTTGTGGTTGTTAAGAACAATTTTTGTTAAGAGCGAATAAAAGTGTACATAGAACTTGAATACATTCACAAACTGTCTGTTCGTTTTTACTCATCCATAATGCCTCCCTGGCTCTATACAATGTAATGAAGTTAATGACTACCCCGTCTTTTAGATCTAGCAGCAACCGCCATTAGACTATACAGTCGACCGAATGATCAAGTGCATTGTAATAATTTGACTCCCTGCCAATGGATATTGAGCATACCACGGTGGGAATACGGAATCGTCATAGGGTTAAGGTAGTGATTTGTGTAAACCAAGAACACCTTATGCAAATGGAATGTTGTAAAAGAAAAATTATCCTTGTGATAAAGGGGAAAAGAAATCAAATCCAAAGACAGCATTATTTGACTGATAGACGCATAAAATAAAAAATCAGCAAAATGTTTTTGAACTGAAAGCAGTTCACCGCAAGCTCCGGTTATAATACAGTAGCTTTTGAACACGTCTTCAAGACACCCTCGCTGATTGTATTTTCAGCACATATATTTTACTTCATCACTTTGCTGAAGGATTAAGAGCATTCTATCTCTTTACATTACATTAGACATATTCGAGTTTTCAAGTATGAATAGAATATTCCTTTCAAATTTTTATCAGTACAGGCAACACAGAGCGTATTATATTTTTCTCAAATGAACTAAAACCACAAGACAGTCTAGACTACTAGCTCTTGAGCTTTGATATGAAACAATTGATATTATATGACTGCTAGTCAAAACCAGCTTAAACATTAGTTTTTATGGCAGAGAGAGCAGTGTCGTATATATTCATTAATACACCACAGTAACAGTGCTAGATCGTTATATTCAGACAGTTTTCAAGTGTAGGCGTTCGTAAAAAGTCCATCAGATGACCTTATGTACATTGTAGTCTATCATTTCTCTTTAACTTTATGTACAAAGTGTAGAAGAAGCTCCAGTATACATGATATCTGAATGACAAATTTTGAAAGCTTCCGATAAATGTGACAATCACGAATGGTGTTACGACTGCATTTTTGTTCAAAACTTGTTCGCTTTAACACACACACAACGACTTCGATTGGACAAAGAGTTAGGTATCAGCTGCAACGTAGTTCGAAAACTTCTCTAGTGGCGTCACCACAGAAAAAAAAAATACAAACTATGGACCAACTGACATGAATTTACTTTTGCACTTACCTTGACAGAAAGTTCTGAAAGGAACAACTGGACGTTAAAACAGACGAAATGTCTTCAAAGAGACGCAAAATTTGGACAGGAATAGAGTGGGCTCAGACCCGACGAACAAAATGGCGGAGATATTCACGGTAAAATTGGTGTTATTGTGGGGCGGTGTATGTCAGAGGTGCGTGGATGGATCGTCAACAAGTGCTGTGCACAGTTCAGTAACTTTGGCAGGGCGTAGTCCTCGAGTAGGCTTGGCGTTAATAGAAGAGACAGTATGTGGTTTATTTGCATGGCAAAGGGGTGACTAAAGCTCCCCAGAGCTGGGTAAGTGAGAACAATGATGACTGTATCCTTTCATTCGTGAAGGTGAGTCTTTTTTTCTCTCATGACGGGTTCACCTCTTGTATCAAATAAGGTCACTGCGACTGAGATTATAAACTTTGATGAATATAGGCTTGCTAGGAAGACTAACAAAGCCAATTGAAGGGCAGGGGGTCATAAAGACATGCGCTGTGAGGAAAAATGGAAAGATGAAACGAGAAAAAAAAAAGAGAAAAAGTAGGGCGATCAAATTCAAAGGAGTTCTTAAGCTTTGCTGGTCCACTGTCCGATTGTATTTTTTTTATCTGCCATGTAATTGCATGGGACGTTTTAGCCGAATGTTCATGGGTTAATCGTGTTTGTGTTTTAAAGATGTCTGCGAGTAAGATAATGTTCCATTCATTATCATAATCAACGATAGCAGCTGTCACACGCGCACACACATTTTTTTCAGTAATCTTTATTTGATTTCTGTTATTTCACAAAAAAAAACAAACATTCATCTTGAATGTATAAACACGATATACAATCAGCAATGTATGAATACAAATTCAACACATAGACTGACACGTGGCTGCCCAACCAAAAAGAAAAAAAAAGTAGAAGAAGAAGAAGGAAAAAAAAAGAAAGAAACCTACCTGCCCTCTTACCCGCCCACCCCCCATGCAGTACTAGGGCCCCTGCTCACATCTCAATCTCTGCATTCCCGTAACATAGCCTAACAGAAAGTAACAAAAAAAAAAACACACACACATACACACACACACACACACACACCCACACACACTCACACACACACACACACACACACACAAACACACATAATTCCTCTTACAGCAGATTTTGATTTTATGTGATTTTACTCTTTGAATGAGTTGAAACAAATTAGCCAGTTCGGGGTTAGCTCATGTACAGATGGGCACAAATGACCTTTCTTCTTTCTCAGTTGATTAGGCACTCCACTAGTCTTCAAGCAACAGAATTCATCAGCTTGCCCGACATAACAATTCATGGAATTCATCAGTCATGTTCAAACAAAGGATGTACTCGCGTAGACCAGGTGACCAGAATGATCCATCAATTGGCACTTCGGAAAACATCCATTTATTTTGCATTGAATGTAATGACAATCTTCTTCTATTGATATTGCCAAATACTGCTTTTGCTGACAAGTGGATGTGATGGCAAGCACCACTTTAATACAAGGATTACTTGAATAATCATTACATCACAGATGCTTATCTCCGTGAATTTGAAAACCAACATGCTCTGCTGGTACAAATGACCTTTTTCTGTTCATGCTCAAAGTGGAACCTAGTCTAGCGGGCGACGTATTTTTAGCCTAAATCAGTGATTGGCAGTCAATAGAGGGCGCGACGATGTGGAAGTCAAGTTGACTAAAAATACGTCTAGTAAGAAACCTCCGAATAGAGGCGTGGAACCGGGTGTGGCAAGACAGTTGTCAGTCGCCAACTCTCGAAGTTTTATTGGCTGAGCATCGGATGTCAATCAAAACACGTCGCAGAACCCGAAGAAATGCTAGTCTACTCTCTTAGGTATACTACAGATAATCTTTCAATAAAAATACAGTTTGCCTCTCTCTTTCAGCTTACTACAGTATTTTTTCACTCTTCTCCATTCTTTTTGAGGTGTATTACATCTTACCTTAATTCAAATAGAAAAGAATGATGGCAATCAGTGCAACTGACTTCAGTTGTACATCTATGAGGGTTTTGCACGTGGAAACTACGCCAAAATTACTGCCGAATGCAAACGTTCAATTATTGGAGTAAAGTCTATTTGATATTTACTTTAATTGTACGTTTCGGAAATGTATTTGATATCATTACTCCCCTTTATCATTTTTAACCATGAGTTACTATATATTTTGTGTTAAACTTTGCATGATATTTGCTTAACATCAATAAAGCTGCCGTCAAGACATCAATCTCTATATCGGAGCACCGTAGACTTTAAACAGGCATTTTCTATCGTGTTCCGCGTGATCACACTGTCACGGAAGAACCCGTCCGCAGTAACATGGGCGTCCAAGGGGAAAACAAAGAGGAGCTGCGACACAAAAAGATTCCTGCAAAGCCAAAGGCACCGGTGAAATATGGTGCATTCTTTGCAATCATGAAATTACGAGATGCCATCTATGTGATCCTGGCAACAAGTAATGATAAACCGATTCAATCTGATTCACATTTCTTTACAAATGCAAATGAGGACATCTTTCTCACCATTCCGAATGCATGCCAATGCAGAAAATTAAGCTAACCAATGAGGCTTATGCATACACACACACGCAAAGGAAGAAAAAAAAAAAAAGCACGACCTACTTACGAAACTGAAGCATAACACGCACAATATGTGACCATGGCCAAAGCGCCGGAAAAGACAAGTGATGATCATTTTTTATCCAATTTCACCGTTGTCAAATCAAACATCCACGAATAATTTGTGTACATGCTTATATAGTTGGTAGCTCATGGTAATTCCTATATATTACTTTCCTGGTTTTCATATCTCAGAAAGTGCTTCGAGGCTCAGGGACGTTATACATTGGTTGAAAAATTAAAGTTATATTTCCAGGGCCCTGTTTTATGAAGAGTTAAAATTGATTATATAGTTGATTTCAACTGTAAGTCTATGGCAGCCTGTGTGGTAAGGAAATTTAAAATCGATTTTATCTTTTGATAAAACAGGGCCCAGGTGTACAGCAGGTCAACGTGGCATCACAAAGTATAGACATTAGGTAAATGTTTGGAAATGCGCGAGCGCCAGCAGTATTTTTTTTTTTATATATTTTTGTTGAAAGTGTGAAATATGACTAGGAAGTATAGGCGTAAATGGGTAAAACATACTCTTTAAATATGGATGCACCTCAAGTGAGCATGAGGACATCTGAATTGAAATTTTCAAAATTGTTGCTCTGAATGCAGTGACGAACGATTTCAGATAGAAGCTTCGCTTGCATGTGGAGATTCACCATTCTCACTCCATAGAAGATGTTAAACACGATACCGCTTATTACGCTTCGCGAAAGACCCTGTTCTCTTTTATCAGCACACTGTAATACTTTTCTTTTCAAGCTTTATCCATCATGATTTTCTGCATCTATTCAACCAAATATCTGTATAAATAACTTGCGTTAGTGGCTAGCGCACGAAAGCCAGAATTTTCATTGCTTTGATAGACGTTTGCCTGAAAAAAAAAAAAGACACTTTTCACAATGTCCAATTGAGCTGACAAAGAAAGTGACTTTGTTCGAATGGCGAAACATGGAAATGTGATCCTCTATAAAGCTATAGATTCTGTCTAGCGACACATACATCGCCAGTCATGATGGAAGTGCCTCAATAGAGTAATAACTTATCGAATAATATCGAATAATAGGATATGAAGTGAAACCTTGCGTTCTATATATGTGCAAATAGGCCGAAAACTAAACCATTATTTCAACGACTACTAGTAGGCCCTACTGTAAAACATGCTGTCATCCATGGTTTACAACTGCCTGTCTGATGCATTTGAGTTATGAGAGTTGGAAGGGGCTGATCTATGATTTGGGCCGTACTTCAAAGGGGAATATCAGCACATACACGAATGCTTTATTTTTGACGTTTTTAGTTTGTGTATGTTTGTCATTATACTTGTCCTTGTGTGTGTCAATGCTTGTGTGTGCACGTGTGTAGGCATGAATACGTGTGCTTGTTTTCATTCAATTTTTACTGCATAATATTTAACCTTTTTATTATTGCTGTCACATCAACGTATTTTGTAACTAAAAGAAGAATATTTCGTTTTCGGAATAACGAACCTGATTTCATTATCAGATTAACGATCCTTGGAATGATGAATCCCAGAAAGGACATGAAGGAACATATCAATCATTTCTGAAATCTTGTCAGAAAATACGAGTATAATCATTTCTTCTGAAAGGTCGAATCAAGTGAATGTTATTTCAACAACCACGCCTAACCTCTAAATGAGATGTTCCAGGCGAAAATGGCACAAGACTATTTAGCAGAGCCATGTACACGTGTAACTTCTAGCGATTTGGACATGGACACAACTCTTGCGTGTTGTGCCTCAGTTGCGTAATACGTCTTGTGTGTGTGTGTGTGTGTGTGTGTGTGTGTGTGTGTGTGTGTGTGTGTGTGTGTGTGTGTGTGTGTGTGTGTGTGTGTGTGTGTGTGTGTGTGTGTGTGTGTGTGTGTGTGTGTGTGTGTGTGTTGGTGTGTGTGTGTGCGTGCGTGTTTGTACGTGTATTTTACCACAGTTGTTCGCTTGTTGATGATACTCAATTTAGCCATATTAGTTCATGGGCCAAGACCCGAAAAATGGGTTTTTGGTACTACCTGAGGTGGCAAGACCTTTTTGGTGTCATTTTGTTTGTCGGACATAGATGTGCTTATCAAGCTATGATAGCATTTCCAAATGAGTAGCTTAGTCATAATAAATGAATTTTTAACCAATTTGGTCTCGTTTTTATATCCCTGTACTTCTGAATCGAAACTAAACCGCTATACAAAGAAGAGCACTGCCTTTTGTATGTCCACAGGTGTTCTGTTGCAAACGAGGTGCGCTTAGTCTTTATTCAAGGCAGCGAAGGGAATATCCAAATGGTTATGATGTCCACAGCTGTCACGCGGTGCGCTTAGTCTTTATCTAGACCAATGTACCGTTATCATATCTAAACTTCCTAACAAAAGGGATTATCAATATTGTTTTTATACCACCCTCTCAACAAATACATCAGTTTTAAACAAAAATCACTCTGTTCATTTACAACATTATTTATTATAATGTATCGTAGTGTACCGGTACATTGTTTTTGCATTATCTTTCATTGTTGGCTGGAAATAAAGCGACATTGGCGTGGTATTAGCGTTTTCACTGTAGCGTTTTCACCAGCTGTAGCGTTTTCACCGGAAAATGATAAATAATTGGAAAATACGATAAAATTCACGAGGAATTGCTCTGTTGTTGTTGTTTTTAGATAAAGGGATATGCATTGTATTATAAGCTTTGGATATTCCCTTCGCCGTCTTGAATATTAGACTAAGCGCTGTGGACATCATAACCCTTGGATATTCCCTTCGCTGCCTTGGATAAAGACTAAGCGCACCGCGTTTACAACAAAACACCTGTGAACATACAGAAGACAGTGCTCTTCTTTGTATAGCGGTTGGTCTCGATTCAGAAGTATAGGCATATAACAACGAGACCAAATTGGTTTAAAATTCATTTATGACTAAGCTACTCATTTGGAAATGCTATCATAGCTTGATAAATAAAATGACACCAAAAAGGTATTGCCACCTCAGGTGGTACCATTATCTGGCCTGGCCCATGGACTAAATTGTACATGCAAACAGAATGGTCACAAAGATGTCCTCATATATGCATTTGTAATGAAATGTGAATCAGATTGAATCGGTTTATTATTACTTGTTGCCAGGACCACATAGATGGCATCTCGTAATTTCATGATTGCAAAGAATGCACCATATTTCCCCTGGGCTTTTGGCTTTGCAGGAATCTTTTTGTGTCACAGCTCCTCTTTGTTTTCCCCTTGGACGCCCATGTTACCGCGGACGGGTTCTTCCGTGACAGTGTGATCACAAGTGAACACCACAGAAAATGCCTGTTTAAAGTCTATGGTGCTCCGATATAGAGATTGACGTCTTGATGGTAGATTTATTCATGTTAAACACATATCATACAAAGTTTGATACAAAATATATGGTAACTCAAGGTTAAAAAATACAAAGGGGAGTGTCGATATCAAATACATTTCCGAAACGTACAATTGAAGTAAATATCAAGTAGACTTTACTCCAATAATATTGAAGGTTCGCACTCGGCAGTAATTTGGGCGTAGTTTCCACGTGAAAAACCCTCATAGATTTACAACTGAAGTCAGTTGCACTGATTGCCATCATTCTTTTCTATTTGAAGTAAGGTAAGATGTAATACACCTCAAAAAGAATGGAGAAGAGTGAAAAAATACTGTAGTAAGCTGAAAGAGAGAGGCAAACTGTATATTTATTGAAAGATTATCTTTAGTATACCTAGGAGAGTAGACTAGCATTTCTTCGGGCTCTGCGACGTGTTTTGATTGACATCCGATGCTCAGCCAATAAAACTTCGAGAGTTGACGACTGACAACTGCCTTGCCACACCCGGTTCCACGCCTCTATTCGGAGGTTTCTTGCTAGACGTATTTTTAGTCAACTCGACTTCCACATCGTCGCGCCCTCTATTGACTGCCAATCACTGATTTACAGTAGGCTAAACATACGTCGCCCGCTAGACTAAGTGGAACCCCGAACTGGCTTATTGATCTGCTGCCACTTGGTGGCGGCATTGCGCTAAATGATCAACAGGACGGTGTTCACTATAAAGAGAAATTCCACTTCTCGCTCCCTGGAGTTGACTTGAATGTTTCAAAATCTCAATGAAAGCGGATACATGTATGACAGGGGCCACGGAAGCGGGGGGGGGGGGGGGCTGGGGGGCGGCAGCCCCCCACACTTTTGGTTCGTAAAAAAAAAAAAAAAAAAAAATCGAAAAAAAAAAACACAACACTCGTGAATTTCAATTCCCAAAGATTCCGCCCTTAGATTCTTCCCGTCTAAGCCGGGGGGGGGGGGGGGGGGGTGGTCTTGACCTTGCCACCCCCTCCCCTCGGTCCCGCAGCCCCCCCCCCCCCCACACACACACTGAAAAACGTTCCGCGGCCCCTGTATGAAATGAAAGTTATGAAATCTGATGGTTCCGAATGTTGTTGCCTAAGTACATATTGGTTCATGCAATTACAGTTCAGCCGGGTGCGCGTCACGAGCTCGGCACCAACGAGTCATTAGCCCACGAGTCATACAGCCCACGAATCACACTGCTCTTGTGTCATACTGCCTTCGAGTCATACAGCCCACGAATCACACTGCTCTTGAGTCATACTGCCCTCGAGTCATACAGCCCACGAATCACACTGCTCTTGAGTCATACTGCCCTCGAGTCATAAATAGCCAACGAACTATGACAGACAGCTCACGAGTCATACAGCCTACGAGCTTGACACCACCTAAAGTATAGGCCCATGAACTACTTAGTATAATACTGTACATGAGCTGTTGCTAGACACCAGGGAAATACGGCTCCCAAGATCGATATCAGGCAAAACAGGCCACGAGCTCCACAATTATTATGTACGTTACGCCCCGTGATAATAATGTCGAGCTCGTGGCTCTGTCTTTTCTTGTGTCGAGCTCACGGGCCTTATTTGCCTAAATGTGCTTGTTTTACTTTGTGTTTCGCTTGTGGTCCTGCTTTACTTGATGTCTAGCTCATGGGTTGTATGACTTGTGGGTACATGGCTCATGGACCTTTTCTTTTCAATGTCTATATAGCTTGTGGTGGGTCGTATTACTCGTGGGTGTCGACCTCGAGGGATGACTCCGATCAGTCGACGAAACAATGTCCTCAACTCCGAGCTCTTCCATTAGCTTGTAGAAAAGAAATAAACTATCAAGATAGACACGTTTTAACTGAGCAGCTAAAGTCCTTTCTGCTTTAAAAGGTAATTGATAGGTCATTGCAAAACGTCAAAACTTTGATGCAACCAATATAAGTTTACACTATTTGAATTCGTTTTAAACGAGAAAAACACTCGGGGAGCCCAGTCCTCCGCCAAGCAGTTCATTTCCACCATTACTGTGATTTCCACGCCATTGTTATTATAGTCAGACATTCATATTACATGTAAATGAATTGCATTATGACCAGTGATCAAAACATACCCTCGCTGCGGCCGACCTGTCAAGCCTTCGCTGCATCTGCCGGTACTTTCTGGCCCACGCGGGGGCCAGAAAGCACCGGCACAATGGCTCTGTCGGTCGCAAAAGTAAGCGCGCCATCTATCGTTTGTTCTGGACATAGACGGTGAAGATAAAGATTTTTTTAAAATCTTTCTTCCAGACTACTATCAAAATCAAAGCTCCTGTTCCTTGTGTCATTATCAAATATTACTTGAAAATTTAGTCTCTACCCGTTCATGGATTTCTGAGTTTAATATTGTGCAAACAGACCAAGCAACAAACCAACGCTGGCAAAATTATAATCTCCTTGGCGGATGTAATTTAAAATAAAAAGTATCTCTAGTCAATTTATTCTGTTATACGAGTTGATCGTAGTTAAAATTATTGTTCTGTTTGTGGATCGTAAAAGAGATTTGGACATTCAGGGAAGTCTAGGAATATTTGAAGGGTTTGTTTGCAAAAACCGATAAGTCCATTTTTGAAGATTTTAAAGTACGATCTCTGTCATAAAGTACAAAATAATACCTTTTAAATGATATATTGGTCACTACATAATATAAAGGTATATTTTTGAAGTTATGGTCAAAAGAAGCAAAAATTTTCTTATTATTCTCTTTATTTTTCTTGACCTTTAATCGCAAATATCTCCAATAAGCAAATATGGACTTATCGGTTTTTGCAAACAAACTCTTCATTTCTTCAGCTTTATTTATTTGTTTGTTTGTTTGCTCACGGAGGTTAGAGTGGTGATATGTTACAAGGAAGTAAGTAAGTGATACCATCAAAATCAATTTTTCTTTTTTTTTTCTAATGACTACCCAAGTCTTTGTCAACTGTTTAAAGAACATTGGCGACTTTGAAGCCTCTTTTTCGTCATTTTGGTTCAAACTCTAACTAAAAATAAATGTCAGTGTGCACAAAATTAATGATATGGAATACAATCGATGATGATGAGATGTGATGTTATGATTCATGTATAGGCCCTATTACCTAGTATGATATAACAAGGTTGAATGTTTTTAAAAATGTTTTCAATCAAGTTAGCGGAATAATCTGTTCAGCGGGTTCATTAAGGCACTTAGGGCAAACATAAAACAACAAGAAAGGGTACCAAAACAGTTTGATAGATTGCCTATCAGTTCGCAACTCCGTTTTCTTTTCTTTTCTTTTTTTCAAAATAGCTAGGCCCCTATATGTTGAAGTGGTCTATGATGAAAAAAAAAAATTGTTATGTGTAAATTACGCAAGAAAATGATCATGAAGTGTTGTAGTGGCACATGCCACAACTGTTTCCCCAAGCAACCCCCCCCCCCCCCCCCCCGGTCAGTCAGTAGACTCATCCAGGGTCTGACCCTTTCCTGAGCATCATACGCGGCATGGGGTCAGAAGCAGACCAACATCCAAAGTGAAAGGACATTTATACAGTCTTTTCAATTCCTCGGGGTTTCAAGCAATATTGGTAAGTATAAACAGTGATCTCTTTCATCAGTACGATATATTTCATGTTATAATGCTCTCAGGGTAATCGATGGTAATCCTGGAGTTTAAGGGCAGAAGACATTTCTGACCCTCTCAGTTATACATTATTGACACTGTTAGAATAGGGAGATTATTCCAAGAAGACCATGCTCCTCTTTTCTTGTAATTTGTCCTGAGCATTCGAATCATTACATGTTATTTATAAGTTGTTAATTTAGACTTCACATTGTATATATTATATACGTAGTGTCTGTTTAGTGTTCATTAATGAACTCCTCTTGTGTGGAGACATTTTCATTGTATTTACGTACTATAGTATTGTACCTAGCATGGAAAGTTGAACTCTAAAGTATGTTAGAACTGCATGGACTTTCCATGTGGTAGTAAGTGCATGCCCTTTCTGGTTGTCTGCGATGTGTGTAAACAGACGCAATGTTGGCGTCATGCATTGCTTGACCCACAGTGTGGGCGCTGGTGAGCGTTACTGGGGTTAGAGAGGGCATGGTCAGTGCGGTCATTGAAGCACATTCCAATCTTGTCTAACGGATAGTTTAATACCACTACTGGTCCTTAGTGTTAGAAAATCTACGATGGTATTCCTATCTTAACAACCTATATTTAGGCTTTTGACAATGTTTTTAGAACGATGGCGAATTTGAGGGTTTTTTTTTCATCATTTTGGTTGAAATCCTAAGTAAAACAATTATAATCATGGGTGTATCAATATAAGGAATAATCAATAATGAATAAGATGGGGTGTTATATACAAGTATAAGATAACAGGGTGAATGTTAATAAAAAAATGTTTCCTATTAATATAGCAGAACGATCTGTTAAGCGAGTGAATTTAGGCACGTAGGGCAAACTTGACATTAATCAACGAGAAAGAGTTCTGAAAATGTAAAATTGCCCATTAGTTGGCAGCTCCGTTTTTCAAAATGTCTGTGTTAAACTTGTTTGTAATGAAAAAAAAAATTGTATTAGGTATAGAATTGTCATGTAATCTTTTTTGTACTGACATTATGAAATGATTCACTCTGCGTTTTGAAATGGTTAGGCCTATAACATCCTAGTACAGTATAATTAAATACGAAATTACGAATATTTCATGTTGATAATCCGCTTGATTTCTGCACATTGTATGAACCTTAAAATTTCGAAGTTGTTGTTGCTGTTGTGAAAATTCCAGTGCGTCACGAATATCGAAAAGTAAAAAAGAATATCGAGATGATCGAAAATTATGTAACTAGTTCGTCTTTCCAAACATCCCCTCAGCAGGCTGCAGCTCTGCAGGTAGTGATTATTGAAGAGTGCCAACACACATGTTTATTCTTCTAGCTGTCTCGTTGAAGCCAGTTGGGTCACACTCACAGGCCGAGAATAAAGGGTGACTGCACTTTTCTTTCAAGAGTGGTGTGTGTGAGTGTGTGTGTGTGTGGGGGGGGGGGGTTACGAGGGAGAATTGACATATTTGTTTCGCAGAGAATATTTCCTCGTCAGTCGTCACTCCTCTGTACGTAGGCCCTATAGACCTGTAAACAAAATAATATTATGATGTACTAGGGACTGTGTAGTGCAATTGATTTGTATCGATTCATGACCCTATAGTAATCATTAATGTGGTCAAAATAATATGTAAATATATGCCATATATTTAATAAAAAAAAAACCTGTCATTTTTACTCAGATTATTTGGATATACCTACAACAAACAAACAAACAAACAAACAGCTTCCACACCAATATTCTTGCCAGTGACACCATTTCTCAGTCATTGTTGAACGTTATGATAATAAATTAACAAGATATATTGTAATGTACCTTTCCTCATAAGATTGAGTATAACTTATTACAATGTTCCCCGCAATGTCTTTGGTTAATCATTAGTATGTGACATGGAAACATGCATGTTATGATCGGGGCCGGGAGAGTCATTCCAATGGCTTTTGTTGATAATAATCAGTGGACCTACTTCATGACTGATAGATATCACTGTCAGGGTATCCAAGTAATCTGAAGAAAAATAGTGGAAGCATTGATTATCATAAGATATATGTCACTTATATCCAGATATTCATTCTGCCACATAAGTGATGTTTAGGGTATCACTAATCAGTACAACCTGCAAACAGTCAACCTGCATCTGCATTACATAATCCTTTTAAGTCAAGGTCGATAGTTGTGTGTATACACTGACTCTAGAAAAATAAGATCAATCAATAGGCCCTAACTTATAAGCAAATAGAAAAAGATATTTAGTACGGTCTGACACAATACAACTCCCTTTACGTCTCTATTTTGGGTGATGTATTATGGTTGCAAGAGCCTGTCATGAATTAGTAATTTATGTAGTATATAGAAACGTCACTGAAAAAACTACCTAACAACTTAGCAGTTCTCATCAGTAGGGCCATGCAGGGAAGTGGAAATTAAGAGATCTCTTTCCACCTCCCTGGTAGGGCCTACCAGATTCACGCTTGGTTGACAGAAATAATATCTCACATGGTCTCTCGCGTGGGCTTCTGCCGCAAGGTTTCGTTCACAGTTAGATTTAAATGAGGTTGTCAGGCGAGATCAAAAAAGATAAGCCTGTAGAATCTCTTCCTATTCCTTCCTGTTGTATGAGTGGGCATTGTTTTCGGAACCCTTTCCTTTATCTCCGTTATTGATCGGTTGCGAAGACAACGATTACGTAATATATCACGCGTGGTCTCTGTAATCGGTAAGATGCTTCGCACTTGTTGACTCACTTATTGACTTGCTGTCATCAAGCGGAGTCTCCGTTTGCAAAACTTTTTACGAATGTTTAGTGGTGTTCAGCCATTGGCATTACAAAGATTTCTATTAAACCATGGACCTCCAACAAAAATAGGTCCATAAACTTTAATAAAGCGTTCCGTCATGACTGTACAATGTTCAATATTCTTCAATTGATTTCATGAAACAAAAATAAACAAAATAATGATCAAACAAAATCATGAAGTTTTGACAATTTCATTTATGGAAAGAATGATAGTAGCACGAGCTCGACGTCCTCATCGGCACACTGTGTGAATTTACAGATTGTTCGTTTAACTGATTTCACATTAGCGTCAGAAATATGAAGAGAATTCCACAAAAGGTCCTGTGAACTCATTCCTTTGACTTTTGTTTAATTGTTACGGACGTAGGAGGCATCTATATAAGCCTACCATGCTAAGGCAAAAATGATAATTCAGTTATCCCTGCATGCTTTTTGAAATAGGCATGTCAAGCGCAATATGAAAAGAGAATGAATAATTAGGGCCTATAAAAATGTTTAATTCTTTAATATGTCTGAATATCTGCCCACTGCTTGCCTGGGACATAAGGGAAATTTTATGTCGCACATGTAAAGATACAAAAATGGTGACATTTACCCCCTCGATCGGAGCGGATAAAAATTTAATGTGTATCTCAAAGTGACGGAAAATTATAAAATCGAACCAATTGCGAAGAATTTGCCCTCATTATCATAAAATGCGAACAACCAAGTTAAAGATCGAAGCAAAAAAACAAACCGCGCGACTTTCGGTGTAACATTTTGTAGGTCTATATGCGCAGGGAGGTCTTATATCGCCTTTTCGAATATGCAAGGAGCTGTTGCATACTCAATGACGTCAGAGCCATAGCCCAAGAGCAATATATGCAGAGAGAACATGCATTAGGCTATATACCTGACATAGAAATAAGGCGGTGCAAGCGCATGATATTAACTCAGCTCAGATTGCCAGCACATTTACTATCAAGCGATCTTTATCGAAAAAAAGTTAATATTTCAAGCTCGAGCTGATGAAGACCCACCTAGTGGGATGAAACGAGAAATCTGTTATTATTGTTGTTGCCTGTGAGCAACAGTTGAATCCAATTATAACAATCTATGCATCATTATGTTGTCTGTGTGATGATCGTGCATATATTATTATAATGTCATCTTTCCCTTCCCGTATGCACGTCTCCCCTCCCTCATAACACTAATAGTAATTTGAATCTCACTATAATAGTCTTTCAGATATTCTAGTATGATCAATTAAAAAAAAAAACACTTTGCTCAAGGACTATCAACATCGACGAAACAAAAACAATAAGCAATCCTCTTCACCATATATATTCCAAGTAAATAAAAACGTGTTGAAAATACCCGGAGACGTCCATAAAAACCATCATAATGTCCGTTTATCCATCTGTTCTGCTCCAGGTATGCTTTGTTGCGAAAATATTCAAATCCATAAAATCGAAATCACAGCTCTTGTAACCCTGGAGATTCAGAATTACAAACAATAGTCATAAAAAAAGGCGTTGGCGGTCCAGATTGATGAGAAATATACCTTCATTGTGTGTGTGTGTGTGTGTGTGTGTGTGTGTATGTATGTGAGGTTTGTTTTTTTTTGTTTTTGTTTTTTCTTCTTCTTCTTATTATTATTATTATCATCATCATTATTATTATTATTATCATTATCATTATTATTATTATTATTATTATTATTATTACTATTATAATTATTATTATCATTATTATTATTATTATTATTATTATTATTATTATTATTATTATTATTATTATTATTATTATTATTATTATTATTATTATTATTATTATTATTATTATTATTATTATTATTATTATTATTATTATTATTATTATTGTTATTGTTATTTTCATTTTCGGGCGAGTATATGTTCCTTTCGGTTCCTTGCCGGAAGAACAAATATCTCTATGGTGCTACACTTCATTGAAAAAGAAAACGGGAGTGTATGCCACCGCCGCGCATAATAATTATGAACTTGGAAATCCCCGAGACACGACGCGCGTGAGCCAATAAACAAGTACTGTTAATCTCATTGACCTGCCAGTCGTAAACCAATTAGTCAAACAGAGTTCAATATCGTATTGCGGACGTAGTTTCGGCCCATAGTCACGGACAGAATCGATAAGTCACAAAGAGATTGCTGGTCATCGTTTAAGTATGATGAGTTGCACAAAGATCTCTTTCGTGTTGACTGGCCTATCTCGTTACGGTAATTCGCTACACCATTACCACACACGCTTATCGTGTATTCACTATTCGACTATTGTCTACAGAGCCCAGACGTCCAAGACGCTGGCACTTATGAATTGCGCAGCACGCAAGTGCACATCAAAAGAGCGCATTGGCTGTCTGCTACAAAGACAAGAACTATTGTTTTCCAGGAAATTAACGATGGGTCCTGAACATAAAAGCAGATCGAGAAAGGCAACGCAGTCTACTCCTTCCAAGGACCGAGCTGAGAGAAAGCGGCAAACAGAGGTTGAAACATCACAGCAAAATACCGGTAAACGACAGCGTCGACAAAATATATCGACGACTATCGCTATGCCAGCAGACGATGAGAGCAGCAACCAGGTCAAGTCCGGCTTCAAATTCACTGATGTCGTGAAAAAGAAGATTAACGGAGAAGAATGGAGTGATGACGAAATTACGTGGTTTATCCAGAGTTTGGTGAATGGAGATATTCAAGAGGCTCAGATCGGTAAGACCAGCTAGACGAGATTGTTTTCTGATATATCAACTATAGAAATGAATGATCTCGTTGCACTCGTTCTTTATCGTTCTTTCGATTGTGTTTTTGTTGTTGTTGTAAAGGTACAAGGTAATAGCAGACAGTATGATTGCTGTTTTTGCTGCGCGTAGTGTTACAGGTGTAGGGGGTGTTTAAAGAGATATATATTTCATATTATGCTTTTCTTTTTTATCAGTCATTTTACCTTTTCTCTCTCTCTCTCTCTCTCTCCAATGAGCAGTTTTTGGAGTGGAATTAAAGATTATACTCTTGCAGTCTGCATATTTTCTTTCAATAGATCTATACATTTTCTTTGACTTCTAGAATATGTAAATCTAGCCCGACCAGACGCCGTGCGCTAGCGCTAGCATTACACTAGTGAACGGCGACAGGACTGTGTATAGTTAATGTAAATCTAGACAAGTTTTATACTGGTATCTGCATTACTATATGTACCATTCTGCTTCTAGGTTCTAGTTGTCAAAGACTGTAAAATGAGCCTATAGTTGCTGTGTTTTGGCCACTATTTACAGGAACTTTTCCCCCATCAAATGATAACAACAATGAAATAAGATGAGGAGTGTCAGATGCAAATAATGAGGTGGTTATTCCTGTTGGAATCATACCTGGTGATAACCCTGCAGGGCTGTATATGCAGGAACATTCACTAATGTGGTGGGGTCACTGGTGCAGTTAACCTACAGTGACATTAATAGGCCTACTGGAGATTACAAAGTATACTCAGCTGCAAACATTTGTTGATCAAACAGATGATTAATCTATGTTTCATTATAATGTACCATGCACATCTGTTACATATCATTCACTTGCTAGTGATATAGAACTGTAACATGACCAGATTTGTTGGAAACATGTAGGAACATGTTTGTTGGGTTTACTGACAGATTTTCTAGCATATTTTATTATTAGTGTGAACATTTGAGACCTTGCATCACAGAAGTAATTAAGATATCATCAGTATAATTTCTACTTTGAAATCAGATCGTCAACTTCATGCATCAAAATCTGCCATTCCCAACCCACTGAAGTTAAAAATAATCCTACCACTCACTTTTTGAGAAATTCTAGAGCTTTGTAGCATGGGTCTATAATTGAAATTCCTTGGACCAGGCCATAACAGGGGATGAAAAACTCTTGTGCAACCAACTGTGAAGGAATTTTAAGATTATCCGAAAACTTGGCATACTGTCTATTCATGAACATAAATCAGGGCATCATTGTGATTGCTCACTGTTTCACTAACATCTTTTCATGCATTTATACTTCACTAGCTCACAATGAGGAAAAATCATTCTGTACAATACAATGAGATCTTCATAGTTTTCTGGTAGAATTTTATATTCCAAGCAAAATCTGATACTTTGGCATTATTAAGCGAAGATTATTTCGATACAGGGAACTCAATAGGTGTGAGTTACAATGGAAATTAAAATATGACAGAAGGGATTTTAATTAGACTGTATGTCTCTAAATATTTAAGGAGACATACACTGGCATGAGACAAATGCATCAGCTAGGTTTTTGAGGGGAAAAAAATCATTTATTTTTTTTAATGAAAGCAGGCGTCTGTGCCCTCTTTCACTCCTTTTTTCTTTTTTCTTTAATATCTTGTTTTCAACAAAAAAAAAAAGGGGGGGGGGACTCGCACCCAGGATATACAGTTAACCTTGCTTATAAGTCAAATCTATTTGGACTGAAGAAAAAGCTTTGACTTGGAGAAAATTAGGCCCCGTCTTGAGGGATTAAAATCTATAGAATATAAAGAGAAGAAGCCTTGAAAAGACCTTCGACTTTTGTTAGGTCAACTTAAGCGAGGTTGACTGTATTTGTATATCAGATGTAGAGTTTAGAAGGGGAAAGGGTTACAGAGTCCGATATGAATGAATGTGCAGACATCAGCCGCATGATAGATTATGCAGTCTGAGGAGTGTGTGTGCAAGGTGATAAGAAGGTCCTAATACATTATGTCCACCATGCAAAAGGAAGTCATTCTTTCAAATAACATAATACGTTACAGCCCATTGTCTATAGGCCTACAAAGCATGACTTGGTCTGTTTGCTCTACATCATTGGATCCCAGTGTATTCTGATGTCGCGAAGGAGTCAGCACACATAACTTGGAATACAGTAGATGATATCATGCCATGCAAACCTTTTTGTGATAAACTAATGCCACGAGAGTCTTATATCACTGTTTTATCTTTGCTCATTGTGCTCTGTTTGGAATTTGGAATTGAGTTTCGATTTGGAAAATCAGCTGAAGTAAGCAAATTTAGAAGGACACCTTTATATCATGATTGCTTTTTAATCGGTTCTGAAAAAAAACCCAAAGTCAGGAGTAAGTAAACCAAACTTATCATGCAGACTGCAAGCTCCATACCATGGTGCTATAAACAGACACATCTAATCTATCCAATGTTCATTCAGTCATATATTTTTCCATTTCCAACAGAAACATATAAATATTTTACAGAAGTTGAATGCATGGATTACATGACAATGTACAAAAAATGAAATTCATAAGTCTGCAAAATTTTGAAACTATACAGAAATGCTGGAAATGTGGAGGAATGCTAAAAAGCAATGCCTGTAGGATGTATTTCCCCATAAAGTAATACAACAACAAATCACATGATTGATACTGTAAAACCCGATATATTCGCAGCATGAATTTTTCGCGAATTGGAGCCGACGGCCTTTTTTGTGGCGTGAAATTTTCGCGAACTGCCACTGGCATTCAATCTTTATAGTGTAGACAAGAGCTTTCGTGTGCATTTTAATTTCGCGAATCTTCGCGCTCGCAAAATTCACGAAATTAAAATGCACGCGAACATTCCTCGTTTTACAGATACCGTTATAGATTAACCTAAGCCAAATTCTGAAACAAGCTAACATATAGGAAACCTATATAACTAACCCTTTGAAACAAATACTCTGGACAAATACCTACACTAACTAAGCCACTGTCTTGCAGTAGAAAAGGAAGAGAGAAAGAGAGAGAGAGAGGGGGGGGGGGGGAGAAAGTAATTATTTGGTGTGAAAATAAATAGGCAGATGACAAATTACAAGACAAGAATTGATGGCTGATTAGAGCCGCGCTGATCAATTGCTTGATTCTAACAGAAAATAAAGTTTGTCGTTCCGGTTCTTTTGCAACCAGTAAAGAATCAGCACAATGTTATGATTTCATAATGTTAATATATGAAATATTAACTGTGGTGATGAGAATCACATGAATTTTTATAGATAATTACAATTATTTTTCACATGAATTTTGAAAGAACTGAAACTAGTATTGGTTATTCCGTAATGGTTACGCCATATTTTTTTCCAATCAACAAGTGTGAGATACGTTGTACATTCAACAATTCCAGATGGGCCACCTGTTCATGGGTATTGCAACACGCATTTCCCATATAGACGCTTGTCCGAGTATACTCACGACTCGTCCCCAACGGGTTAAACTCATATTCCAATCCATGTTCATGATAACTGTGGCTCAGTCCACGATAATATCACAGGCTAGGTTCAAGTGTGGGGAATTCCATGCCTACGTCATCTCCATGTTAGTTTCTCTGTTTGTCAGAATAAGCACACACGAAAAAGATGCTAATGAAAGCTCCTTCCTCTGTGTGTGACACCCCCCTTTCTACACCTTAATTGACCTTCGGTCGGATTGCGCTATAGTGCTGTGCAAAATCTCACACCTCGACCCTCTCTGGCCTTGACATCTCTGCATTACA